>NC_138776.1:39327538-39535038 GCF_965119305.1 Pelophylax lessonae
TTCTCTTAAGCTGTTATGTGAGTTGTTTTATTTTTAAATAAATGGTGTTCAAACTTACCACACTATAAGCCTCGCCATATTTTATTTGCCTATGTTGGGGTCCTGGAACCATGCATAATTATCTTGTGGATTACTGCAGGATATACAGAAACGCCATACTTTAAGGGCTATCTGGTAAAAGGGCCGTGCATTTGGTAGAGGGGGAGGACAGCACATACCCACTGAATGGATTCCATTGAATGATCTTTGATACCCACCATACTCATCTGAAAGCACGGGCACTAAAGCACTTTATTTGGTTTTAGTCACGCTGGACATTATATTATATTATATATATATATATATATATATATATAGCAAAACCTTTTCACGGAATTTCACTTGCTATATTGAATTGATATTGTTTATATATTGTTTGTCTAATTTGAGCGAGGTCTCTTGCTTAATCAGAATTAAATTAAATTACCAACTTTATGATATTGATAATATTTCCCTGATCAGTTTAAAATGAACATAGTTGAGGTTGAAAGCTATGAAGTGATACACCTGGTTCCAGGTGAATTGATTGGCAGAACAGGAAAATGTTTGCCTTATTCATTGTTAAAAAGCACAAAACGTACTAAATAAAAAAATTAAAGTTACATTTGTATTTCCAGCCTCTCATCACTTTGGACAGCAGCATCTCCTTGACCTTCAGCGTACAAGGAACAAACACCATAACTGTTCAAATGTCTGCTGGAAACACCCTGATTCAGGACACCAAAGAGGTGGCAGTGCACGGTAAGTGAGGTTTTCCCTATTGCCTGAACATTTGGACATTCTACCAATATATATATATATATATATATATATATTTAAAGGTTTAAGAGGTACCGGTATGGGCCAGGTGTTGGCCTTCTGCTGCATTTTAGTGTCTATAACCCAGGCTTGGGAAAACACCCTAATTCCTCCTTTCCCTGGCATGTTTGATGGGTGTATGATAGCACTGGACTGATAGAAGTAAAATTTGGTTCTGATGAATTTCATTTAAAGAAGCAGATCTGTGATATGGCATGGGTGAACCCTATTGTGGTCCTAGGCTGCTGCCTCTCTGATAAAAGGGGGAGCTCACCAGACAGTAAATTCTTGGATATGTACAGGGGAGCACATGGTACAAAAGTTAATCTCGCCTGATGGACCTTTTGAAACATTTAATGGTTAAGGGCATCAAATACAGCTAATGCATTTTGGGGAAAACAATCCTACCCCATCTTCAGGGCTTCAGCAGTCTATGTTAATAAAATCACAACAGAATGCATTAGGAGACCTTTGCTAGGGCTTGATGTTAGGGCTATTGTCTCTCAACGGCATTAAAGGCGACCAGCCATCAGGTTGCCTTCACCCTGATGTGATGTTTAAGGATTTCCTCCCTGGCATGTATTAGCAATACATTGCTGTAAAAAAATCAACAAAGAAGTGTGAAATTATAATGCTGGTGTTATCATCATGCTATTGGATACTTGAAAGGAATAAATGGAGGATGAACTTCACAGAGACAAATGAGGAAATTTAGCTCAAAGTCTTGACCTTCACAATATTACTGGAGGTTGGAGTAGAACTTCCACTAGGAACAAAAAGATAGAAAAGACCTAACAGAGGATTAATATGGCACTTCAGCCAAGTTTTGGATTGAGTTGGGAAAGGTTAGGATATATCTTAGTTACATAGTAGGTGAGGTTGAATAAAGACAATAGTCCATCCAGTTCAACCTGTGTAGGTGTGTGTGGCTGTAATCATCTCACATACCCCTGAATGTTCTGATCCTTGAGATGTAAGTCTAAGAGTCTTTTGAAAGCCACTATACTACCCGCAGAAACCACCTCTTGTGGTAGAGAATTCCACAATCTTGTAGCCCTAACAGTAAAGAACCCCCCACGTTGCCTGAGGTTAAAACGCTTCTCCTCTAATCGCATTGTATGCCCTCGAGTCCTCATGCAATCGCTTCGAATGAACAGCTTTTTTTCTAAGCTAGGATCCCCATTAAGATATTTATAAATTGCTATCATGTCCCCCCTCAGACGTCTCTTCTCCAGGGAGAATAAATCGAGCGATTGTAGACGCTCTTCATAGTCAAGTTCCTCCAATCTCCTAATTAGTTTAGTTGCCCTTCTCTGGACTTTCTCCAGCTCCAACACATCCCTCCTGAGGACTGGCGACCAGAACTGGACAGAATACTCCAGATGCGGTCGGACCAGAGTTTTATAAAGTGGAAGGATTATAGTCTTATCTCTGGAATACATCCCTTTCTTTATGCATGCTAATATTCTGCTGGCTTTGGCAGCTGCCGCTTGACATTGCATGCTGTTGCCTAATCTATCATCAACCAAGACTCCCAGATCCTTCTCCATTTTTGATTCCCCCAGGGGTTCCCCTCCTAAAGTGTATTGTGCTTTTATGTTTTTAGTCCCCAAGTGCAAAACCTTACACTTCTCCACGTTAAACCTCATTTGCCATGTCGTTGCCCACTCAGATCATTCTGTAGGATATCTGCTTCATGCTGTGCAGTTATTGCCCTGGCCAATTTTGTGTCATCTGCAAAAACTGATAACGCACTACTGATCCCGTCCTCAATGCTGTTTATGAATAAATTGAACAAGGTTGGTCCCAGGACTGAGCCCTGGGGCACCCCACTTACAACCTCAGACCAGTCTGAGTATGCGCTGTTTATTACCACCCTTTGGACACGCCCTTTAAGCCAATTCCGTATCCAAGAGCAAACTCTGTGGTCGATGCCTGCAGACCTTATTTTATAAATTAAGCGCTTGTGGGGAACTGTATCAAACGCCTTAGCGAAATACAAGTACACCACATCCACTGGTCTCCCCCTATTTAGCTCACAGCTTAACTCCTCGTAGAATGCTAAGAGATTGGTTTGACAAGAACGCCCATTTGTAAACCCGTGCTGATTACTGCTGATGATGTTGTTGTCTTTAGCAAACTCTACGATATAGTCCCTTATCATCCCCTTCAGAAGTTTACATACTATTGATGTCAAACTGACAGGCCTATAATTTCCCGGGATATGCCTCTGGCCCTTTTTGAATATCGGAATCACGTTAGCTTTCTTCCAATCCCCTGCTTCATCTCCTGTCCTAATACTGTCAGCAAAGATTAGGAACAGTGGTCTGGATATAACCTTACTGAGTTCCTTGAGTACTCTCGGATGTACGCCATCCGGGCCTGGTGATTTGTTTGTGTTAAGTTTATCCAGCCTTTCCCTGATTTCACCCTCTGTTAGCCATAGTGGCAAGTCCTGTGTATTACTACTAACCATACAGTCATGGTCAGTGTACCCCTCCTTTTCCTGTGTAAAGACTGACGAGAAAAAAGCATTTAGCACGGTTGCTTTTTCAGTGTCCTCTGTAACCATCCCCCCATCATCGCTAATTATGTGTGCAATATGCTCTGCCCTAGTTTTTTTGCTGTTGATATATTTAAAGAATTTCTTTGGGTTTTTTTTACTATCCTCCGCTATTTGTCTCTCAAAGTTGATTTTAGCCATCTTGATTTCGTGTTTACTTTTCTTATTTGCCTCCTTGTATTGCTCGAAAGCCGATACTGTGCCCTCTGATTTATACTTCTTGAAGGCCAATTTTTTCCCCCTAATAAGTTTTTTAACGCTACGGTTTAGCCAGCCAGGTTTGGCTTTGTCTCTTCTAAATTTATTTCCCATAGGAATGCACTGCAAGATGCATTTGCCTAATATGTTCCTAAAGCATTCCCATTTTTCCTCTGTGGTCAGTGATCCCAGGGTTTGGTTCCAGTTTACCCTTTCCATCAAGGAGTATAATTTTGGAAAGTTAGCCCTTCTGAAGTTTAGGGTTCCTATGTTCCCCACTTGCCTTGTTATATTGTTATTTACACTAAATGTGATCATCCTGTGATCGCTAGAGCCCAGGTTGTCCTGGACTACTACCTCCGAGATTAGGTCTGGGTCATTAGTGATCAATAGATCCAGGACTGCATTTTCTCTAGTTGGAGAATCCACCAACTGTGACATGTAATTATCCAGTAAGGTTTCTGTGAATAGGCGGGCCTTCTGTGAGTGTGTAGTCCCCTCATCCCAGTCAATGTTGGGATAATTGAAGTCCCCTAATATGATGACTGATCCCAATTTTGCCACTTTACTCATTAGTGCTAAGAATTCCAGCTCTACCTCCTCCCCTTGGTTAGGTGGCCTATAGCAAACCCCCACAATTACTTTCCCCTTTTCTCCTTCCCTATGGAGTTCAACCCACACAGATTCTAACTCCATACTCATCCCTTCCGTAATGTCACTCCTTTCTATCACCTTTATATTGTTCTTGACATAGAGACATACCCCTCCCCCTCTTTTTCCTACCCTGTCCTTCCGGTACACCGAATACCCTTGGATATTGGCCAGCCAGTCATGTGAGGGGTCGAACCAAGTCTCTGTTATTCCCACAAGGTCTATGTCCTCCTCATGTACTAATATTTCCAACTCATCCATTTTATTAGCTAGGCTTCTGGCATTAGCATATACCCCTCTTAGTTTTACGGAAGTTGAGCGAATTGGTGTTTATGTTTATTCCTGTTTGGTCTGAGGTTTTCCCACACAGACCTACCGATTGATGTTGTGGACCTACTGTCGCTGCTGACCCTACAACTGCCTTCAGTCCTCTGCTCCCTCCTGACTGACTCTACTTCTGAGCCCTCCCCCCCGTCTCCTAGTTTAAAAGCCCCTCCAACTTGGTGGCCATCTTTCTCCCCAAAAGAGCTGTACCGTCCCCATTAAGGTGCAGCCCATCCTTACTAAAGAGCTGGTAGCCGACTGAGAAGTCAGCCCAGTTCTCCAGGAACCCAAACCCCCAAATCTGTGAAGGTTCTAATTTTCATAATATATCTAATAGTAATATAGTACTAAACAAATTGCCTACTATAATGTACAAACTCTCTTAAACTGATAAGTAATTATACTGAAAAAAATAGAAACGGGGGTGCGTATGCCCACCCACCAATGGCCAATGACAGAGAAAAAAAATCTACCTTTGTTGATTTTAAAGCATATCATAAAAAAAGAAAAAGCAAAAGAGTGTATGTGTATACTTATAGGATAGAAACCATATTCTATAGGAGAGCAGAAGGTAGAAAGATACACCAGTAGTGCTAATCTTCTAATCTTTTTTACCCCGTCCCTATAATATAGGAGTATCAGATAGATGGTCACTACCTACAAGGAGGCCTCCCTTTCTCAAACAATTTGACAGGCCAATTGCCCTGGTATGGTGTCATGCATCCAAGCCACTCATTGGTCTCAGTCAAAAAAGTAATTCCCATATCTCCATCTATTGTAACCTACTAGGCAATTTGACTGGCCAATTACCGTGGCATGGTGTCTTGCATCCAAGCCACTCGTTGGTCAAAAAGAGCTCTCTTAACTACATAAAAAACTGCTTATGAAAGAAAAAGCAAATGAGTATATGTGTATACTTTTAAGATGGAAGCATAGAAATTCTGTAGAAGAGCAGAAGGGAGAAAGATACGCGAAGAGCAGAAGGTAGACAGATACGCCAATAGTACCAATCTGCTAATCTTTTTTAGCCTGTCCCTATAATATAGGAGTAGCAGATACATGGTCACTATCTACAAGGAGACCTCCCTCTCTCAAACAATTTGACTGGCCAATTACCGCGGTATGGTTTTATGCATCCAAGCCACTCATTGGTCTCAGTCAAAAAATATATCTAATAGTAGTGGGTCATGTTCATCTGGACTTGTTGGACTTGTCTGTAATGTTAAAGATGTGTAGCAATTAGTTTAGCTACAAACTGAAATTCAGACGAAATTGTAATTATTCGGAGATGCAGATGTATCCACATTTCTGAATCACAATAGTAGTGAATTTCAACAAATCTACAAAAAATTATAACGAAACAAAATAAAAAATTAAAACATATTAAATATGAATTTTAAAAAAAATCAAAAAGAATTTTGAATTCGAAAATGAATTTGAAAATTAATTCAATTTGGAAACATATTGCAATAAATACAGTAAGGTATAACAGTTAAATAGGATAATCATTAAAATAGAAAAGAATAGATTAAAAAAAATAAGATGAGATTCAAATAGAATAGCAAAAAATAGAACAAATATAGCTGTCTTCTGAAATTCAAATGGGTTAAAAAATAACAATTATACTAAATAAATCAGAATATACAAAATTAATTCTGAACAAAACATCTAGGACATTTTTGAAAAATGTTTCCACCCCCTACAAAAGTAATATTATGTTTGAGAATGAAAAAGTCTAATTTCTAATTTTCTGCACCACAAAACTGAACCACAAGCTGCACCAACATAACCCTATAAAAATATCCATAACTGGAATTTATCTTTAAAAATCAAAAAAGAAGCTTTTGTTGCAATACTTACTTTCTCCCCAGCGCTGTCCTCCACACATTCACTGCTCCAGTCGTCCAGCACAGTCCCTCTTCAAGGTTGATTTATGCCCAGTGCCATTTAACCCACTTCCTGTGAACCCAGGGTGTCAGGGTTGGAACTCCCCCTGGTGGCCAATCATCATACTGATCTGCGCTCACTTGAAAATGTTGCAGAAAACAGCATCACTTCATTCTATGATGCTGTTCTCTGCAGCCTTCTGGACCTGCAGCAATCTTTTTTTTTTTCTAATGTTTTTAAGACTTTTTATTCTGTTTTCAGTGTTCACTTGTTTATTTCTACTGTAAGTGTACCATCACCATATGGGACTTTAAAGGTATCGGTATTCAATCATACATAAACCGACAGAAGGTAATTTTTGTCATTTAAACTTCTAGACAAACTGTTTCTGTTTACATAAAAAAACACATTAAAATGACCATTTTTCTCAAAATTGCATTTTATTACAATTGTATCAATATTATTGCAAGCTTGTGAAAAATGATCATTTTATTATGTTTTTATATGAACAGAAATAAAATTTTGTAGAATTTTAAATGACAAAAATGATCTTGTGTCGGTTTGTGTATGATTGATTACTGGTACCTTTGAAGTTCCATATGGTAACGGTACACTTCTAGTAGATTATAAGTGGGGATGTGGTACCATGACTACAAATCAGTCCCATCTTATTATACATTTGTTTATTTCGAAAACCTGAGAAAAAAGCAATGACAACAGAATAAATACTGGATTGAAATGAACATCTGCTTGCTTTAGATTTCAATATAAAAAATAATTACTTTTCCTCCCTATTATACTTGTACTGCCCTTATTCTTCCCACCCGTTTGTTTCTGGTGCCCAATCCTGACGTTTTTATTTTATAATTACCAGACCTTTTAGATATTCCCTATTCTATATTTCTACTGCGGTACAGGCAATGTTCCCCATTTCACAATTATAGGGTCAGACAAGGTGAATGTTATGTCTGTACTAAATGGTGCACCTAGACCAGCCTCTTGCAACCTAGTTTACCCCAGAGGAACCCTTAAAGAACATTTCAGGTCTCGGGGAACCTCTGCTAAAACCAGTTGGATGGTCAGTAGGGAGATATACCCCCTACAATGGTGGCCAGTTGGAGAAATACCCCCTACAATGGTGGCCAGTGGGAGAAATGCCCCCTACAATGGTGTCCAGCGTGACCAGTGGGAAAAATGTCTTCGAAATTGGTGGCCAGTGGGGAGAATGTCCCCTACCGCTATGGTCAGTGGGAAGAATATCCCTTACATTGATAGCCAGTGGGAACAATGACCCTTACATTGGTGGTCAGTAGGAGAGAGGTCCCTTATATTGGTGGCCAGTGGGAAAAATGTCACCTACTATGGTGGCCAGGGGGAAGAATGTCCCTTACATTTGTGGCCAGTGAAAGAATGTCCCCCTTACACTGAAGGTCAGAAAGACCACCAAAAAGATCATTTTTGCCATGTAGCAGGCCTTGCTAAGTGGTGTTGGCCCTGGAACTATGCCAGTATCACTAGATGTGAGGTCAACTAGCAACAGCTCAAGGAACTTCTAGCAACCTCTGGAGAAACCCCAGGGTTCCATGGAATCCTGGTTAAGAATTACTGGTGGAGACCAGAGAATTTTTGGATGCTTCCTCCCCTGTGTCTATGAACCAATAGGATATTTCTCCCTTTTAATTTTTAAGAGTTTTTTTTTTTTTAGCCCTCTTTCCATGCCAGGAGCCCAATAATTGAAATGCCTTTTGGTTCCCATGAACCCTTTTGGTAAGGTTTCCTAATCTTACTGAATAGGAAGTTTCGCTACTTAAAAGAGAAGTATGGGAATATTTATTTTTTTTAATCATACTTACCTAGGTGGATGCAGTATTGGTCCGATGCTACATCTGTACCCCGCCGGCTCTAACACTGAGAACCGAGCGATCAAACACTGCCGATCACTCGGTTCTCAAAGCTCCCTGAGCAGAGAGCTGGCGACTGTAACTCACTGGAGCATTAGGCTGTGGAGGGGGCGGCAGCGGTCAGCTCAGGCTCTCAGCGGCTCGCTGAGAAGCTGAGCCTGGTGTCAGTCCTGGCATGTGCGTGGATCCTGACCATATGATTGCAATCTTGCCTGAGCCTGGATGATGTCAGCTGACAGCGGGTTTCAGTTTGCTGTCTGCTGTGATCCACAGGAGAAGTACAGCTAAACAAGCTTTGGCTTTACTTCTCCTTTAACAATGTGAATACTGAGCTGTAACTATCCTACCATTTACACTATACAATTTATCCAGTTTGGTGCACATATAAATTGTGTAGCTCTATTCACATGAATTTATCTGTCTCTTGTTTGATTTTCAAAATAGAAATTTAAAAAACTAAATTTGGTAAAAAATGTAGGATCAAATTAACAGCATGCTGCAGTTTTAAAAACAACAACAAGAAAAGGGCGCACCAACCTTGTGCATTACCACTAAGATTTTATTAAAATCCAAATAGGTAGCATACATTATACTCACAAATGTAATATGTATACATGCATGTAGGAAATGGGAACCAATGGCCTCCAGGACACTTCTATACTGCTGGATGGCGTGATGGCATCCACAGTGACCTGGCTGACGCGTTTCGAGAGAGAACCCTCTTCCTCAAAGCAAGAATCGCCACTCCAAAGTGCAGAATAGAAGTGTCCTCATTTGGCTGTACTTCTCCTGTAGATCACAACAGACAGCAGACTGAAACCCGCTGTCAGCTGACATCATCCAGGCTCAGGAAAGATCGCAACCATATGGTCGGGATCCACCCACATAACCTTGGTCCTGAGGGGCTAGCAAGACCACCTATTTTTGTGCTAAAAAAGACCATTCAGATCACTCACCTTCCCGCATACCACTTGAGATACTGGTTTTGGAATATCATTGCTGCAGTTTTAAGACAGAAAAAGAAGCAGAGAAATAAATAATAATAAAGTTAACCACTTACCGCATATCAACGTACCGATACGTCGGTACACTTTGCGGGTTTATACCGGGATGATGCCTCTAGTTAGAGGCATCATCCCGGTACCGTGGTTTGAAGCCGACGGTCGGCTTTCCGTCGGTAACGACCGATGCGGCTCGGGAGCCGCTCGATCGTTACCCGGGGGGGGGGCGGGAGGGGACGTCCCCCCCCTCCCGCCGCCTTCCGTGGCTTTGCTCGGGGCTCCCGTCCCACCGGGAGCCCCGAGCACCCAGCCGGCACGTCCGCCGGCTGGATGGAGTCCCGATGAATGCCGGAAATGGCATCGATCGGGGCTCCGATGACGTAACCCGGAGGCGGCGTCCATGACGTCACTTCCGGGTTACTGTGCTGCAAAAGGCGGCAAATTTAAAAAACGGCTGTATGCAAAAATGCCGTTTTCGGCGTTTTGCATACAGGGAAGTGTAGTGGAGGGGTTTAGGGTCTTTTAGACCCTCCATAAAGTGTACCTGTCACACATATTGGTGTCACAAGGGATGTTTACATTGCTTGTGACAGCAATAAAAGTGATCAGATTTTTTTTTTTTTAAAAAAACCTGTAATAAAGTTTTTAAAAGAAATAAAAAATAAATAGGAAAAAAAAAAAAAAAAATTCGCCGCCCCCGTCACCGTTAGCTCGCGCACAAAAAAAACCGTATACGCAAGTCAAGTTGCGAATGAAATCGCTGTTCAAACCCCACATGTGAGGTATCGCCGCGATCGCCAGAGTGTGCGCAATAATTTAAAAAAAAGAGCTACACTCTACCTCTAAACTGGTAACCGTTAAATAAATTTAAAGCGTCACAGATTGAGATCTCTATTGACCGTAGTTTGTCGCCATCCCACGGGGGGCGCAATTTTAAATCGTTACATGTTGGGTATCTATTTACTCGGCGTGACATCATCTTTCACAATATATAAAAAAAATGGGCTAACTTTACTGTTTAGTATTTTTTAAATGCAGTGAAATGTGATTTTTCAATTTTTTTCCAAAAAAATGGCGTTTTAAAGACCGCTGCGCAAATACCGCTTGACAAAAAGTTTTGCAATGACCGACATTTTATTCTTCAGAGTCTTTGCTAAAAAAATATACATAATGTTTGGGGGTTCTAAGTAGTTTTCTAGGAAAAAATACTGATTTTAACTTGTAAACAAAAAGTGTCCTAAATAGGGCTGGGGCTTAAGTGGTTAAATAATGATAAACAAAATACCTTACAAAAAACAGTGCACAAAGCAGGTCCATTTGCAAATTGTCATTTTCAGTTTCAGGATTTACCGGCTTCTGATATTAGGTTGCAGTGTAAAACATTTAACGAAAATACGATTAAGTCATCTGTTTCACTCTAGAGCCACGACGTCACAGTGAGATGGCCATCTGTTGTGTAGGGAGCGTTAGCAGACAAAAAAATGCTTTGCGCAAAGTCATTAGCCAATTGGTGACAAAGTTAATTTAAAATGTCGTTAAGTGGATGTAAGCGCGCAGCGGGCCAAAAGCAACCGATTAGAAGCAGGGACTAATGACTGTGCATTCATACACCTTGTCATTTTCAGTGGAACCTCACCTTTTTAGTACAGATCGTACAGAATAAAAATCTTTGTATGTTTCCCATAGACCTATTACCTCATTTAACCACTTAAGCCCCGGAAGATTTTACCCCCATTCCGACCAGGGGGTATTTTGCGATTCGGCACTGCGTGACTTTAACGGACAATTGCGCGGTCGTGCGACGCTGTACCTAAACAAATTTGGCGTCCTTTTTTTCCCACAAACAGAGCTTTCTTTTGGTGGTATTTGATCACCTGTGCGATTTTTTGATCACGCGCTATAAACAAAAAAAGAGCGTCAATTTTGCAAAAATAGCAATATTTTTCACATTTTTTTATATGAAATTCCCCCAAAAAAAAATGTAAAAATCAAAATTTTTTAACTTTTTCAGCCAATTTGTTTTCTGCTACCTATGTTTGGTAAAAAAAATCGCAAAAAGCGTATTTTGATTGGTTTGCGCAAAAGTTATCGCGTTTACTAACAAAGGGAAAGATTTTTGTCATTTTTGTTGTTTTTTTTTTTAACGTGTAATGGCGGCGATCTGCGATTTTTTTTGCGGTACTGCGACATTGGGGCGGACAGATCGGACCCTTGACTGACATTTTTGACACTTTTGGGGTTACCAGTGACATTTCTACAGTAATCAGTGCTATATATATGCACTGTTACTGTAAAAATACACTGGTAGTGAAGGGGTTAACTTTATTTGGGAGGCAGGGGGCTGTGTGTATCCCTAGGGGCGTGCTTTCTACTGTGATTGGCTGTGGCTTCAGCTGTAAGGACACTGATCAACGGATCTACATACTAGATCCGAGTGATCAGTGTCTTAACAGCAAGGAGAATGACAGGTGGCTTGTTTACACAAGCTGCCTGACATTCTCCCTCTCCCCCGCCGATCGCCGAGTGACCGGCGGACATCGGGTCCGCCGGTCACACGCGCGGGGGGGTCCGTGACCACGCGGGAGCGCGCCTCTGGGGGCGCGCGCTCGCTCCCTAGACCCTCACAAGCTAGTGACGTAGCCCTACGTCACTTTGCCTGTGAGGGGCTGACTGCCGACGTAGATCGGCGTTAGGCAGTCGGCAAGTGGTTAAATATGCCAATTTTCAGCTTAGAATTTTTCAAGTTGTAGTTCAGAAATACACTGTATTGTCAAAAGTATTGGGACACCTACCTTTTCACGCACACGAACCTTAATGGCATCCAAGTCTTAGTCCGTTGGGTTCAGTATTGAGTTGGCCCACCCTTTGCAGCTATAACAGCTTCAACTCTTCTGGGAAGGCTGTCCACAAGGTTTAGGAGTGTGTCTATGGGAATGTTTCCAAAAGTGCATTTGTGAGGTCAGGCACTGATGTTGGACAAGAGGGCCTGGCTTACAGTCTCTGCTCTAAATCATCCCAAAGATGTTCTATCAGGTTAAGGTCTGGACTCTATCAAGTTCCTCCACCCCAAACTCGCTCATCCATGTCTTTATGGACCTTGCTTTGTGCATTGGTGTGCAGTCATATTGGAACAGGAAGGGGCCATCCCAAAACTGTTCCCACAAAATCTGGAACATGAAATTGTCCAAAATATCTTGGTGTGGTGATGCCTTAAGAGTTCCCTTCACTGGATCTAAAGGGCCAAGCATTACCCCTGAAAAATAACCCCACACCATAATCCCCCATCCACCAAATGATATGGACCAGTGCACAAAGCACTCAATATAATGTAATATCTAATATACAGTATATAAAACAATATGATATGGTATGATAATATAAAATTACATATCTTGCAACAAAACCTCAATGTATAAATACAGTTGTGTGAAGATAAATCTATTATGCGAGAATAAAAAAAAAGATTATGTAAGCAATTAGACTCAGGACAATTATTATATCTTAATTTACATAATAATTACTTTTATATCCTCTACAAGGATATCAAGAACTAATGTTAGAATATAATAGCACATTGTTTAAATAATATGTACAATAGTCGATTCAGTGCATGATGAATAAAAATGTATACGAAAATAATTGTAAGAAATGATACTTATCAGTGCAGTAATTGCATTATTAGAACTCCTAAGTTAAATTTATACCAAAGGCATGAGAGGTGGCAATTAATAACTGAATAATATTCTACAATATGGTATTATATAAAGTGACCATCACTAAAAAATTAATATAATCATGCTTTTTATAGCATATATAATTGCTAACAAATTAATACATTTATTATTTTTTATGCTATATATAATTGCTAATAAATTAATACATTATTGCTTTTTTTTTTTTTTTTTTTTTGCTGTTTACGATTGCTAATAATTTGATATATTTATGCTTTTTTTATGCAATTACAAATTATATTACTTATTTAAGTCACCAATTTCATTTAAACAAATAAATTCCAAGAGTAAAGTTGTTTGTGAAGGCAAAGTTCTAAAAAGTATATGGATCGTACAAACCCCCATTCTGCGCTAAATAGTGAGAAAAGCCCAAAGTCAAATATTATATATAGTGTCAAAGCTGCCATAATAACAATCCCTCAATTGATGAGTAGGGATGATCGAATGGTTCGGGTCGACCATCGGTTCAACCCGAACATTGAGTGTTCGAAATTCGGCCAAGTTACGAACATTTTGTGGTAAAAGTTCGGAATTCGGCCACCAGAACCGCCCAAAATGCAATGGGACAGGAACTGGGCTTTAAAAGCCCGTGATTGGCCCAGAAGCATCAGTAAAAGCCGATTGGAGTGACTAGGGGGTCCAGAGGCCAATCAGGAGTGAATACACCCCCCATAAGCCTCCCAGTATATAACATAGCCCCACCAAACCTCTAGCACTGTAATAGAGAGGCTGTGGAATAGAGTGGAAGCATTTCTGTTACTCCTGCTGCTCCAGTGTCATTTTGCAATTATTAGTGTGAGGAAAGGGATATGCAGTGTAGTTAGGGTACTATATACCACTATAGTTAGATTCAATGATCTAGTTTTTGTAGGGAAAGTTTTAAGTGTCAGGGTGACCGTAGTGTAGTTTAGGGTGAACTGACTCTGCTATGCCAGGGTGACCCCACTATGCAGATTCTGGGTTAGGGGTATACATATGTATATATATATATATATATATATATATATATGTATATGTATATATATATATATATATATATATACACACACACACACACACACACACACACACATATATATATATATATACCCCTATACAGAAGTAAAAAAAAAAAACAATAAAACGATAAAACAAATAAACGCCTGATACAAAAACGCCCAGGTGTGAAAGGAGGGTAACACCATCCCTGCGCTACTGAAATTCTAAGAAAAATAATCTGTTTTTTTTTTTCTGGTTCTGGACATGCTACAGAGCTGAAACTTCACAGGTACACTTTTTAGACCCCCAGACACTAAATCCAAAGAAATCTCATTTTTTTTTCAATAATTTTTTTAATAATTGGCTCTCTATCAAAAATGACAAATTTTAAGAACTTTTTTTTGTGTGATTCATAGTCCCTGGGGCATGACCCAGAACCCTAGGCACTTTTTAGGGGCATTTATTGGGTTTTAGGGCTTCAAAATGGTGTTTTTTGACTCCAGAAGTTCGGGTCCCATTGATTTCAATGGGGTTCTGAAATCTGAACCGAACTTTCGGGAAATTCGGGTGTTCTGGCCGAACTGAACTTTTCAAAAGTTCGATCATCCCTATTGATGACATATATATAAGACCAGGGATGTCAAACTCAATTTCATTACGGACCACATCAGCATTATGGTTGCCCTCAAAGGGCCAGTTGTATCTGTAAGACTATATAAATGTATCTAATGCAATTCTGAAAAGGAGGGTCGCACACCGCTCCAATGTGAATCCAAAGTGGCGTGCTCCCCTCCTATGTGCCCCCACACACCAGCTGTATGTATAAAACAGGCTTCGGTTTTATATGCTCCTTCTTCCTCTCCTTCCATGTATTGGTGTTTGGCTGTTAGTGGTATCCAAATCAGGCATATGACCGTATAATCACTCCTTATCACCACCTCCTCTACACCATTTCACTTTCCAAATGTGAACCAGTGTAGGTATCACCAAGAAAAGGATGAGAGAACATTCATAGCATAAAACTGTAGACTTTTATAAAAGAATAAAATGCAATTGCACTTGCATAAAAACGATCAATAAAAGCAGAAGTAGATCCAAAAGCTGTCTCGGCGTGTTCTCATGTGGCAGATACTAGTCACTGACCGGCCGCTCTTGACATGTTTCGCCCTTCCCATTAAGCGTCTTTAGAAGCTATGTCGGTCAGTGACTGGTCTATGTTTATATGCTTATTGGGATTTCTTTTTTCTTTTTTTACCAAGAATATGTAGAAGAATACATATTGGCCTAAACTGATAAAAAAATGTGATTGTTTAACATTTTTTATTGGAAAAAAATATAGATTTTGTTTTCAAAATTGTCGGTCGTTGTTTGTTTCTAGTACAAAAAATAAAAACACAGAGGTGATCAAATACCACCAAAAAAAGCTCTATCTGTAGAAAAAACAGCCGCACAATTGTAAGTTAAAGTAACGCAGTGTCGTAGCACAAAAAATGGCCTGGTCAGAAAGGGGGGGGGGGGTTAACCTTCTGGTGGTCAAGTGAGATGGGGCAATTGAAACTACTGCCAATTAAGAGAGGAGGGATGAGAATGGGCAAAGGGCGTGGCTCCAAACTGACTATGGACAATACAGACATGCTCTGTACTTGCACAGCATTCATGTGAATCGGAATTAGATTAGATGGCATGCAAACTGACCATGCTATCATAGACAAGTGTCTGTGCTTAGCCTGATCAGTTTTCAATCAGGAAGAAGAGGTAATGGCAGAATCAATCAGATATTCGATAAATAAATCAGTTAACCACTTGCCGACCGCCTAACGATGATTTACGTTGGCAGTCAGCCCCTCACAGGCAAAGCGACGTAGGTCTACATTGCCAGCCTGTGAGGCTCTAGGGAGCGAGCGCGCGCCGCCGGAGGCTCGCTCCCGCTTGCTCACGGACCCCCCCGCGCGTGTGCCCGGTGGACCCGACGTCTGCCAGGCACTCGCGATTGTCCGTTACAGCGAGAGAAAGGCAGGCGGCTAATGTAAACACAGCCGCCTGTCATTCTTCCCTGTGTAAGAATGGAGATCATACGGTTCTGCTATGTAGGACCATTGATCTCTGTTCTTACACTAGTAGCCACATCCAATCACAGTTAGAATCACGCCCCTAGGGACACACACAGCCCCTCCCTCTCAAATAAAGTTAACCCCTTCACTACCAGTGTAATTTTACAGTAACAGTGCATATGTATAGCACTGATTACTGTAGTAATGTCACTGGTAACCCCAAAAATGTCAGTCAAGGGTCCGATCTGTCCGCCGCAATTTCGCAGTCCCGCAAAAAAAAATCGCAGATCACCGCCATTACTCGTTAAAAAAAAAACAACAAAAATTACAAAAATCTTTCCCTTAGTTAGTAAACTATAACAATAACTTTTGCGCAAACCAATCAAAATACACTTTTTGCAATTTTTTTTACCAAACAAATGTAGCATAAAACAAATTGGCCTAAAATGTTAAAAAATTTGGATTTTTAAATTTTTTTGGGGGGAATTTCATATAAAAAAAAATTGAAAAGTATTGCTATTTTTGAAAAAATTGACGCTCTTTTTTTGTTTATAGCGCATGATCAAAAAAATCGCACAGGTGATCAAATACCACCAAAAGAAAGCTCTGTTTGTGGGAAAAAAAGGACGTCAAATTCGTTTAGGTGCAGCGTCGCACGACCGCGCAATTGTCCGTTAAAGTCACGCAGTGCCGAATCGCAAAATAGGCCCTGGTCAGGAAGGGGGTAAAATCTTCTGGGGCTTAAGTGGTTAAAAGTGGACATAATATGTGAAAAATAGAGTTTAGATAGTTAAAGTTGTAATATAATTTTAAAAGTTGCTAACACTTCAAAAAGGAAGTAAACTGAAGTTGTACTCATAGGTATGTTAACATAAAAAATGGCAGGCTCTGGTTGATAAGGATAGAAAAAGTATTTTTATTGCAGATTGTTTACCTTTAATACAGGAGAGGTATGTATGCCCCAGTAGCAGTTATGTTCTAAAGCAGTGCACCCTGCATGCTCTGTATCTGTGCAGATGGTATGGTTATCAGTAGCTGTAGGTCTGCCAGCACTTTGTGTTCCAGCTAGTGGAAGAGGGATAGAGCTGTATACACAGAGAGGTTAAGAGATGATTGCAGGGAGTAGTTGTGCTTGGAGAGGCTTGGTCCTAGATATCGCTACTTAACCACTTCAGCACCAGAAGGTTTTACTCTTTTAATGACCAGGCCATTTTTTGCTATTCGGCACTGTGTTACTTTAACTAATGGGCCATACACGCTATACAATTACCTTTAGATTTGTTCCTTTAGATTTATCAAAACCATATAATATGAGGTCAAATCGAAACACTTTTAATTTGTAAGCTATCAGTCCGGCCCCTGCACTACATAGTTGAAGGTAAATCTAAAGCCTCGTACACACGCAACGATTATTGGCCGACTGATCGGCCGTCTTTTGTCCAGTGTTGTTGTGTTGGTTGAAATGTGCTCTAGACTGCACACGAATTTTCTCGGCCAAAAAAAACCAACTTCAGAAGTGATATCATATGCTGGTTAACTTTCTGTGTGTTTTTTCTTCTCTGAGCATGCCCAGTCTTGCTCGTCTGAATTTTGTCTGCCGAAATCTGTACTGACTGACGGAAAATCGGCCGTTCTGTTGACGGCCAACAAAAATTTTATAGCATGCACACCAGATTTTGTTCGACCGAAAAGTCGGAGTCGGTTGTTGGAAGCATCATACTAAAAAGCTGAAAATCGGCAGATCGGACGTTGGCCGAAAATTCACGGCCAACAATCATTGCGTGTGTACGAGGCATTACACCAAAAGTTGTATAGCGTGTATCCAGCTTTACAATTGCGAGGTCGTGCGACGCTGTACCAAAATACAATTGATGTCCTTTTTTTCCCCACAAATAGAGCTTTCTTTTGGTGATATTTGATCACCTCTGCGATTTTTCGATTTTGCACTGTAAACAAAAATAATAGCGACAATTTTGAAAAACACAATATTTTTTAAATTCTGCTATATAACGTTCCCTCTAAAAAAAATTTAAAAAATCTAATTTTTTTTATCAGTTTAGGCCAATTTGTATTCTGCTACATATTTTTGGTTAAAAAAAATCCTGAAATGGACCAGAAGACACACAGGACTCCAGACCCGCACTGGAGCCGCTCCGAAGATATGTGAACCAGCTCCATAGAGAGCCGGTCACAATCTCCTGACATGCGAATTGGATGCAGCGAAATCCGCATCCAATTTGCAAAAGTGTGAACCTAGCCTTAAGCTAAGGGAAAATTCCCATTTGTAAAGTGAACAGCCTATTTGCCTTTAACAAATCAACTGCAATTACTTTTTACAGGTAAAACAATTTGCATGCATGACTTTTGGTTTCAACCCTACATTTTGCTTTTTGACGCCTGTTGTTCAGCTTTAAGTCTTCAAAAGAAAGCCGTGGTTTCCCTACCCTCACCGCAAGCCTTTCAGCGAAAGACATAACAGTCTCGCAGGGAATTGACATAAAGCGTCTTTTAATGCCTTTTAATGGTTGTGTTTCAGAGTATTTCCAGTCGCAGCTGCTGTCATTTTCCCCGAACCTGGATTACCACAACCCCGACATCCCCGAGTGGAGACAAGACATAAGCAGACTCATTAAGAGAGCTCTAATACAGGTACGTATTAATGGTGGCAGCTGAGGTCTGCCTGGGATACACTGTGTGCTGCGGGCCATGGAAGATAATGAAAAGAAGCTTACTCTGGTGAGAAGGAAATATGGTGCCGGCTTGCTGTACAGGAAACTATAAAACAAGAGGTGCCTCTCACTGGAATCAAGCCTCTATAGTGTCGTATTAGTCCATATTATGTTATGCAATTCAAGCCCCATGAAATGCATCTTTCTTTACAGGCTACATACAGAATTGTCATATGTGATGAAAAAAGTTGAAGATAATCAAAGTTGCAGCGGCGTAACTACAGGGGTTGCAGGGGTTGCATTTGCAACCGGGCCCCATGCTCCAGGGGGCCTGTGCAGCTCCCCTGTACACCTGGGTAGGAGGGGCGGCGGGGGCAGCATGGAGAGAAATCACTGTCCTCCTTCTTCCTCCTGTAGCTGCAGGAGGAAAATGGAGGAGATTGGTTCCTCTGTATGCTGCCCCCGCCACTCCTCCTATCCAGTTCACTTGTGTTCTGCTGTCTCTGGGCCCCTGTGTGCTCCCCTGGTCCACCCCCCCCCCCCCCCCCCGTGCTCCCTCCCCTCTCCTGCCAGCTGCTGCAGGGGGTGTGTTGCAATAGAGAACCAGGAAGGGGTCAGTAAATATGTAATTTACCAGCTCCTTCCTTTTCTGAATAGACAGAGTCATAGTCAGTGACATTATAAAAAAATAAAATAATATGATAAAAAATAATACCAAAAAATAAAAACTACTGACACCAGTGGGAGAACTTCTAGGATTGCAAAGGTCACACTTGCAATAGGGCCTTGGCATTCCACCACCGTGGGGAGGCCCCAAGATGGTAGGAAGGGGGCCCACTGCAGAACTTGTGAAAGGGTCCCACTGCAGGACCATAATTAAGGGCCCCACAACGAGAGTAAAAGGCCCCAGGATCAGTGGGAAGAGCCCCAGGCTTGAAGGGAAGTGCCCCGGCCAAGGGTCTGGGGGCCCTTCATGGTTTCTTGCACTGGGGCCCTGAAGGTTCTAGTTACGCCTCTGCAAAGTTGTAACATGTAGCAATGTTTCTCTTTCAAGTCTTATTGCCACATGTATCTCCAACATTACATTAGGTGCCCCTATGTGGTAGAAAATGTTTGCCAGTTGAAAATGTTAACTGTGGCATAGTTGGCCCTTTAAACTTTTATTACACTAACTATTTCAGTTCAAGTATGGCCTAGGGATCGGAAGTATTAGCTAGTGGTATGGCACTATGCACAGCAGGGATTTGAAAGGGCTGTATCTCTGAATGGGCAATACTAGGGGAAGTTTGCTTAATGAATTACATTTACAGTACAACCTGCAGTCCATATTTCCTGGAGTTCTTCTTTAATACGAAGGCTGTACCAAAATTATTGCTAAAGTGGGCATACATTTCAATAAATTATATATGTAGAAATTATTAACTAACATACAGTTGGTTGTTTAACTTTTACAAGTTGGTAAAGTAACTCTTCCTGTACGTATAGTAACTCTTCTTGTTTTTCATTGCAGGGAAACAATGGATTCCAAACAGTAGCAATATGCCATCATTGAGTTTTTGATGAAGAGGGGGGGGGGGGTGGGGGGAGACTTTCTGACATCCACAGAAGGCCACAGAAAGTTTTTGGAGAGGACACTATTGAGAAGAGCATTGGTGACTCATGTCAATGGTGTCATCTCAAACTGTGGATGTCAGACAGTCTGCACCACTCCTACCTCAAAATCTCAATGACGGCACATTGCTTCTGCTTGGAGTCTGTTATTTCCCTGCAATGAAAAAGAAGAAGAGTTACTAAAAAGGAAGAGTTACTCTACCAACATGTGAAATCTGAGCAGCCTATGTACTAAAAAAGGTTATGCTCAGTGGCAGAACTACCAGGGGCGCAAAAGTCACACTTGCAACTGGGCCCTGGCAATCCTGCCACTGTCGAGGGGCCCCAGCAGGGTTGCTAGCTGCAGGGCTCTGAGCTGACAGCATCTCTCTCATACAGCCCCGAGCCTGCACTGACAGTTCCCCCTCCCCCCTCCCTCGCACGATGGGAGAGAAGAGAGCTGATCAGCTCCTTCTCCTCCTACACCTCTCCTCCTGTGTGCACTGTGGGAAGTGTGAAGCTAAGCACCTGAATTTGATCATTCAACTGCTGGGCTTCACACTTCTCATGGTGAACACAGGAGGAGAGGGGCAGGAGGAAAAGGAGCCTATCAGCTTTCTCCTCTCCCATCTGTGTGAGGGAGGAGGGAGGGGGAACTGTAAGTTTAGGCTCTGGGCTGTATGAGAGAGACACTGTCAGCTCAGAGACCTGCTGAGGATGCACTGATAGGCGGCACTAATAGGCAGCACTGATGGGCACTGATAGGCTGCATTAATGAGCACTGATATGTGGAACTGATAGGCGGCACTGCTGGGCACTCATAGTTGGAATTGATTAACACTGATAGGTGGCAATGATGGGCACTGATAGGCAGCATTGATGAGCACTGATAGGCGGAACAGATGGGCACTAATAGGTGGCACTAAGAGACAGCACTGAAAGGCGGCACTAATGAGGACTGATAGGCGGCACTGATAGGCGGCATTGATGAGCACTGTTAGCTGGCACTGATAGGCAGCACTGATAGGCAGCACTGATGAGCACCTATAGGAATCCCTGATGGGCAATGATAGGTGGCACTAAGAGATAGCACTGAAAGGTGGCACTAATGAGGACTGATAGGCGGCATTGATGAGCACTGTTAGCTGGCACTGATAGGCAGCACTGATGAGCACCTATAGGCAGCCCTGATGGGCAATGATAGGTGGCACTAATAGGCAGGACGAATAGGCTACACTGATAACCAGTGTACACAATGTACTGACAGTCTTGCCAGTTAATGGCTCTCCTTTCCTCACACAGACACAGCCTCTGTGGTTGGCCCTTTACCATGATCTGTGATCAGCTGTGTCCAAAGGACACAGCAGTAACAGAGTGTGCTGGATGTGTGCTCCAAGGGGCATGTGGGAGGCAGAGTCCTGGAAGGGTTTTCCATGAGCGCCCTCCCAGAACTGCAAGCCTGAGACTCGGATGGAAGGGAGGGGGTCAGGGGGGCCCTCTATGTTTTCTTGCACTGGGGCCTTGAAGGGTTTTGTTACGTCTCTGGTTATGCCCACTTTTCCAATACTTTCATGGCAGAGTTAAGATTTAAAGTTCCCCTGTGCCCAGACTATGGATATGAAAGCTTATATTTTGCCTTCCCTGGTTCCTCCCCCACCCCAAGGTTTCTATGCTGAAAGCAGCTGACTGTGCACTCCCAACACAGAGACTAAGCTGTCAAAGACAACTCTTGGTCCCCACTAATAATCAGTAACTGACAGGACTGGTTCCCGATCATGTGACCACCGTGACAGCCAATCACAGAATCACAGTGGTCACAGGATCATCGATTCTTCCAGCCCCTTAGATGTACAGACTCTATTAAAGGGTTGCCAAGGCTGGGCAGGAAGGGTTTATTTCTGGAGAGTTGACTGGTCCGAAACGTTGCCTAACCCTCATCTTCCCATCCACTAGAGATGACCCCCATCCTAGCAATAAATGAGCTGAAGAATCAAATCACAAAAACTAAATGAGCTGTTTAATCAGAATTTAGCTCTTTTTTGAATTGCATATCCATCTACTTAGAGAAAAAGGTAACAAGAAATTGTTGGAAACACTTTTTATCTCTGTGCCCTGGGCCACATGGAAGCCACCTGAGCATTCATGTTCATCTACTTATAGGCAGTTGAGTATCTTTTTGGCAGCAAGAGGTGAAATGAACACGGCCAAGCTTTTAGTGCTCGTCCTTTAACCACTGACAGTTCCTCATGCTGACTCAGTGCGGAAAATGGCTAATCATTACTAATTCATTTCAGTCTCGACTGCAACATGATTAACTGTGATTGACTCATTCAGTTATAATATGGATGTCAAACCTAATCTAATAAGACATCCCTATGTAATGACCAATTAATTAATGTCTGCTCACTGTAAAGTATTATGGAACCTCTTGTTTTAAGTCAGTTTCAGTTCCACCGAGACAACCCTATTTTCACACATGAAAGGACTGCGCTTATAAAAAAATATTTGTTATTTTAAAATTCTTTGGTAACCCACTTGGAATATTTAAGGCTTTGCTCATTGAATTAACTATATTCCTTAGTTATATTTATTTACACTCATCCACTACCCCCACAACACCCAACCTGTGGCCCTTGGCCCCTTGGACCCCAGAAGCCAGTATTTACTGTTTTCTTTGTTGGGGGTACTTATTTAGGGACAGTGGAGGAAATATTCCTTGCTGTAAAATAGTCTCTGGTTGATTTGGTTTATTTCCACAGGTATTTATGCAGCACCTGCAATTTAAACAACACTACAAATTGTAGATTCACGTCAGTCCCTGAGGAGTTTATGATCTAGGGTCCTTAACTCACATTCATACATACACATACTAGGGCCAATTTAGACAGGAGCCAATTAACCTATCAGCATGTGTTTTGAGCATGTGAGGAAACTCAAGAACCCAGAGGAAACCCACACAGGGAGTACATGCAAATTCCACACAGGGAATGACCTGGTTGAGATTTATTCCAAGGACCCCAGTGCTGAAAGTCAAAAGTAATAGCCGCTAAGCCACTGTGCTGCCCCAGCCTTCCTTACTAGTTCAAGGCTGTCTGTTCTTTTTTCTGTGCATTCTGGAATAGTGTTTGCGCATCCATACCTTCACTGCATTTCTATCTAGCCCCTGCATCCCAATATACATGAATGGGACTGCCTGCACATGGAAAGAAAGCCCTTTGCAGGGGTGTACAGATAGGTACGCCTATGTGAATGAGGCCTTAGTGTATTTTTCTTTTTTGCAACCTTTATATTGGACCTTGCTAAAAGAAATATCATATTTGGTGCTGGTAATTTCTTTGAGGGGTCTGTAGGGAGTTCTGAATTGTAAAGGAACTAAAATGTCAGTAATCTCTGGCAGACTTTTGTAACATGTTACCAGTTTCCAATCACAACTGGATCATGTATGCAGTCATTGTCAATCTCCTGTAGCATAAATGTGGTCTTTGGCCATGTTGTGTAGTATGCCTGTGGTCTCTGACCATCTCCTGTAGCATGCTTGTGGTCTCAGACCATCTCCTGTAGCATGCTTGTGGTCTCAGACTATCTCCTGTGGCATGCCTGTGGTTTCAGACCATCTCCAATAGCAAACCCATGGTCTCTGGCTTTCTCCAGTAGCATAACTGTAGTCTAGTTGACCTGTAGTCTGTTTTCGGTAGCATTTCTGTAGCATTACATACACAGAATGTCACACTGAGACGCCCTGTATCAAGGGGGTTGACTACCACTACTCTACATAGTTCATAGTTTAGCACCAAAACATTGGCCATAATTGATTAGCATTTGGCACCTAAATATGGATGGATTTATTAGGTAAACCTTCACACTACATAGTCATTTGTTAGACTAAGTCCAGAACCACAATCAATGAAAATCAATGGAAACACATCTAAACATGTAGCAACGTGAATGTGTAATGTGACAGTGCGAGGCCCTGCCACTGTGAAAATCTTGGATAAAATGGCACGGGATTCACATTAGGACTAAATGTAAGGTGAAGATCATTTCTGAGCAGAGAAAGTTGTGTTTTTGGCTTTCTCTGAATTATGTAAACCTGGATCGGGGCTTGGAGCTTGAAGGTTCCAAAATGTCTTAGGTGGGACAGAACTTTCAATCCTGTGTCTGGTTTTTACTGGATGCATGGTGTCAGGTGTGCAGGGTTATTATATACTCAAGCCTGAGGATAGCAGTCAGGCCTCCCAGTTTGGAGACAGCTCCCATATTGGAGCTTGTCTTACCCAAGGATCAGAGGAGCCCCAGCCAGGAGTCAAGAGACAAGTTTTCTCAACTAGGGGTCATAGGTGTCCTAGGCAGTGACCAGAAGACAGGATGGCTTGTCCCAGGAGTCCTATCAGGGGTTCAGGAGAACCCCTATCCAGAAGCTAGGTGTGGGCCATAGAGCAGGGTGCTGATATTGGAGTCTAAGTCAGCCAAGCTAACCAGAAGAGCTAAGCAAAAAAGTAAATGGAACTGGTAAGAAGAGCAGAAGTGCTGCTGATAAGGGAGCCAGGTGACTTCTCATTTTCAGTTGACTATTCATGCTAATGTGGAGGAACCCCTGTGTGGGCAACTGATGTTATGTGAACTTTTCATTTTGTTCAATAAAATGAGTCTGCCATGCCCTAAAATACAATTTGGACTGGCACAACTCATTGGGAAAAAGTATCTGCCTCATGAATCTAATCACCCCAATACCAGTATTGACTCACAAATGCTCACTTGTGCCTATTTCATCCATTGTCACAAGGGAGTTTTTGGGGGACGAGCTGTTCGATTGGCACCATGTTACATCCTAAATATGGGTGTGACACGGAACATGTTGCAAAAAGTGAAGTTGGCCTTTAAGCTCTTCCCATCACCCTCACACAAAGTGGGCTTTATGACATGCTGCCACTGTTTTGCATACATCTGACATATGTTTTGTGCTGGGAGCATGTTCAATTGTGTGCTCCCAGCAATGTGACCTCGCTGTCACCAACATCTCCCAGTCACGACTGGAAGTTGGTAGGGTGGGTTCTTGATCATGTGATCACTTTAACAGTCAAATACAGTCATCACATGATCAGGAAGCCCATAGATTGCCTCTTACTTTACAATGTCTTAAAGGCCAACTCCGTGATTTATCTTAATTGTAAAGTGATATTTGTCAGTTGTTTCACGTAAAGTAAGGCCAACTCTCACCAGTGGTAGAAGGTTAGGTCTTTAGAGATCCAAGGTTGAGTTTTTGGAAAAAAAAAAAAGTTTTTGGCTCAAAAAATTATGCACTGCACCTTCTAAAACTGCTATAATCTACAAGCATAGTGATATTTCCGAGCATAGCCCAAACTAATGAAAAAAAAGAAAAACGGTCATTGTTTTTCGAAATACAGTACCTTTATTTTTTTTTTGCAACTGATGGTTCTCTGTAACCTTCCTGTTCTTCTAAGCTGAAGTTTGCTGGAAAAGTCTGGGGAGTCAGACAATCATTACAAAGATTTTCAGCAGAATATATTTTAGCTTGGGTGAAAATGTTCAGTAGATGAGGATAGAATGGCGATAACAAACTCGAAAGAAGAAGAAACATGATTTTTAAGCGGCTTGGTTTGTGTTTTCCATGTCAAAGGTCCCTGTCTATGGAAAATAATGAGGAATGTATTATTTATGATGCTTACATCTTTTTGAAAATATGTGATTAAAGAACTCTTGGTTTACTGCTTGAAGATACGTTATCTCTAAAAATAACTGAGGACCTTCTTGGTCCCCTTTCTACGGTAATATAAGCCCTCCATGTATTTCTCAGACAATAGATGTATACAAATATTTGTTATGTCATTGTATACAATCTTTAAATCCAACAAGCAAAACAAATGATGCAATTCATAGAACTTGTAACATTGTAAATAAAAATTAGATTTCCAAATACAGGTTTTATCTTTTTCTAAAACCGTTGGGACACAGTTCTTTGAATGTTTCCATGGCTACCCGCTGAAGTTTGTAAACTGGAGTTTTCTGAATCCTTACTTGTCCCCCTGCTCCTACAATTAGCTCTTTTTTTTTTAAGCAATCAATTTTGATTTAATTTAGATGGACAAGAACAATTTGGGGATGGAGAACCAAACAGATACTGGTGACCCGAGCATAAGGAACAAACTATTCAGAGAAAGGAGATACAATAAGACACGTGGCCACTCACTAAAACTAGAGGAAAGGCGGTTTAACCTTAAAGTGCGTAAGGGGTTCTTCACTGTAAGAGCAGTAAGGATGTGGAATTCTCTTCCACAAGCAGTCGTATTAGCAGGGAGCATCGATAGTTTCAAAAAACTAGTAGATGGACACCTTAAAGACCACAACATACAGGGGTATACAATGTACGGTTAAAAGCAAACACACACACGCATCATAGGTTGAACTGGATGGACTGATGTCTTTTTTCAACCTTACTAACTATGTAACTATGTAACTATGTAAGATAGGGGACTGGTTACACATCAATTGTATAAAGATGTGGGATAAAGTTGTGTAAACACTATACACCAGAGATTCCCAAACTACGGCCCTGCAGTTGTTCAGGAACTACAATTCCCATCATGCCTAGTCATGTCTGTGAATGTCAGAGTTTTACAATGCCTCATGGGATGTGTAGTTCTTCAACAGCTGCAGGACCGTAGTTTGGGAATCCCTGCTATACACTACATATAAAGGCACAATAGGTTTCCTGGTTTCTGGTGCAGTCTATCCCATCAGGGATTTCATTATTTGTAGTGCAAAAAATTTTGTTTATATGATCATTGGTTCAGAGTGTTTGATGCAATATGTTACAATATGTGGGGTGCACCATTTTCTCCCTAGGAACGAGAATAGGAGATCCCTTTACCGCAACCACCAACCCCAATGCAATGCACCTCTCTGCAGTTTCTAAACATTTGTAAAATGTTCATGATGGTGACCTAAAGGGTTTCCAATATTATGGCATAGAAAGAGTTAAATTGTCTGCTTTTGGGGGGGGGGGGGGGGGCTGATCTCAGGAGACTGCTAAAGAGAATGGCACTGTGGATATACGAATTGGAAACACGTATACCCCAGGGACTTAATCAGCGTTGGGATATAAGTCAGTTTTTGAGATGATTTATTTTCCTAGGCAACCACCCTGCCTCTACCTTGTAACTGCATTCTGTCATATTTTGTTACTTTGTATTTTTAATTGTTTAGCTTGGTCGTGGTTTATGAATAGATGTTTTCTATTCTCACCATTTGCTGAGTATCCTCTGCCTGTTTGGGTAAATTGTGATAGGTTGGAAAGTTTTAAAATGCAATGTGTATCATGGTTTCAGTTTGCTAAGGCCTGCACTGGGCAGAAATGCGATAGCATTGGGGCCAATTATGGGGTCTTTTAACCGCTTTCTGACTGCTCTATAGCGCTTTTACTGCTACAGGGCGGCAACTGTGTGCAGGTTTATATATATATATATTATATATATATATATATATATATATATATAAACATATACGTGATTCTGCACTTCCGTCTGTAGGGGGCACATGTGTGTCACCGGTGGGACGCTTTTGCTGTGATAATTCACAGCAGTAGCCGATCCGCAGGTCCTAGGGACTTGATGTCCTCTGGCACCCAGCGATCATTAATAAAACACAAAGAACTGAGATATACCTATGTAAACAAGGCTTATCTCAATTCCGACAGGGGGAAAGGGACGATCCTGTGTCTCTGCAAAGCAACACACAGTGTACACAATAACACTGGCTAGACACACAGTTAACCCTTTGATCGCCCTAGATGTTTAACCCCTTCCCAGCCAGGGTTATTATGTACAGTGACATTGCATATTTTTCGCACTGATCACTGTATTCCCCCAAAGTGTCAGTTAGTGTCTTATAGTCTGCTGCAATATCGCAGTCCAGCTATAAGTCGCCAATTGCCGCCATTATTAGTATACAAAAAGTAAAAAATAAAAAGTCCATAAGTATATCCCATAGTTTGTAGACACTATAACGTTCGCATAAACCAATCAATATACACTTATTGGGATTTTTATATGTGCCAGAACACATATTGGCCTAAACCGATGAAGAAATTTGATTTTTTTACATTGTTTTATTGGATATGTTTTAGAGCAGAACGTAAGCAATTTTTTTTTATTTTTTTTTTTTAGTTCTTTACTTTTTTTTTGTCATTCTTTTTTTGTTTCAAAAAAAAAAAAAAAAAAAGGTAGTGGTGATCAAATGCCACCAAAAGAAAGCTCTATTTGTGGGGGGGAATTTACATTAATGTTATTTGGGTACAGTGTTGCACAACAGTGCAGTTGTCAGTTAAAATAACAAAATAATAGTAATAAAATAAATACTATAATAGTAATAAAAGTAATTAAAGTGACAATCTCTACTGTCTGACTGCAACTTCAGCCTTGTTTTTATGCATGGGTGGGCCACTTTATTGCCCCTATGTTATATGTTTACATTTTAGGAATTTTTGTCATAAAAATACAAATTTTTATAAAAATAATCTGCCTATCAAATGCAATTAGAGATATCAGGGGGTCATCGTTCAACGCCCTTTTTTTTTACATATTTTCTGCCTCATACAATATATTACTGGGTTGATGACCTCTGGATATGTAGCTGGTTTAGCTCCCCTCTCTTGCCCTTTCTTTTTACTAAGTTATTTTATTATCTTTATTATTTTATTATTAAGTGGTTAATCATGACAAATAAAGCACATTTTTTTCTAAATGCGTGTGCTGCGGATATACATCCACTTGTATAAATGGCGTTAACAATCATCAAATGCAACATGTAATGCATTTAGTAGACAGGACTGGTTGTCATGAACAGATGGCGTGGTGTGCCCAGAGTATGCAGATTGTTGGTATGTTTTACCACACTGTCTGCATTCAATGAAACGCACCCACACGGCTGTTAACCTGGGACGAGGGGTTGTGTCAATGCTGCTTCCTGATGGACTTTAATAGGATGCCTGTCCATCCCGTGCAGGCATAGACGGCCCTTCTCATAGGTACATCCGTGGGAACAAGTCTAAGCAGGGTTTCTCAACCAGGGTTCCTCTTGAGGTTGCTAGGAGTTCCTTGAGCAATGGGCAATTTCTGCCTCTCAGATAAGTTCCCAATGACACCATTGTTCCTTTTAGCTATCTGTAAGGGGGTAATTCTTCCCAATGATGACAAGAGTAAGGATCATTCTTCCCACTGACTGTCCCACTAACGTGTCATGAGTTGTAGAATTTTAAATTTTAGCAGGGGTTCCCCGAGACCAGACATTTATTTCAAGGGCTCCTCTGGTTGAGAAAGGCTGATCTAGAGTCACACTACTACACGTTGGGAAGGCATACAAGGTCGCTTTTTTTATGACATGCACAGAAACGCCCTGCCATTTAGCAGTGCCATTAAACATTTCTCTACCACACTACAGCAGATATAAAGCTACAGCGCTGTTCTCTAGTTCTGGGAGGGCGTATATAGACCTCCTCCAGAGAATGCGCTTCCCCTGTGCCCCCTGGGGCTCACATCAGGAAGTGTCTGTGATCACTGTGTGCCCTGGACAGAGCTGTATAAAGTACTCGAAACCCATACTTGAGTAAAAGTACAAGTGCTCGATCAAAATGTGACTTGAGTAGAAGTGGAAGTGCTCGATCAAAAAGTGACTTGAGTAGAAGTACTAAAATATTCAACATTTTTTGTACTTAAGTATTGCAAGTAGTTTTTTAAAACAAAATTGCTACTCAAGTACTGAAAGTAAAAGTACCAGTAGTTTTGAAAAAAAAATTGCTACTCAAGTACTGAAAGTAAAAGTACAAGTACTGTGTTATGTAGTTATTAAAGAAAGAAGTCAAACGTTTGAACATCATATTGTTTTTTATTATTTCAAATGCAGCTTTTATTTATACATACAGTAACTTTTATTTTCCTATGCGTTGATAATACACATGTTTTGAGCTTCATGAAACCTGCCATCTACTGTTCTGGCAGTGGTAATTTTTATAATAGTAACGAGTAACTATGCAGCACAAAAAAAAAAATATTGGAGTAGAAGTATTGAAATCATCGAAAAAATGTAGTGAAGTAAAAGTGGAAGTAGGAGAAAAAAATTCTACTCTAGGAAAGTACAGATACCGCCTTTCGGTACTTAAGTACAGTAGTGAAGTAGTTCTACTTAGTTACTATACATCTCTGGCCCTGGACATAAAGGATCACAGATCAGGCCCTTTACCATGTGATCAGCTGTATCCAGTCACAGCGGCCCTTTACCATGTGATCAGCTGTGTCCAATCACAAGTCGCACCAATATAAACAGACATCACCAGTTATCGGCTCTCCTTTCCTCATGCAGAGACAGCGTGTGAGGAAAGGAGAGCTGAACTGTTAGGGCACAGTGCATACAACATTTATACTGATTATCAGTGCAGTCCCATCAGTGCCGCCTCATCAGTCTTAGTGTAGATTTGAGAAATTTTGTCTCAAAAAGGTTTATGCAGGGGACATGACCACCAGGGTGGATTTGATTTAAATCAAGTTGATCTAAATCATGATATAAATCACTAGTAAAAAGGCTTGATTTAAATCAACTCTATTTAAATCATAATTTTTAAAGAGCAACGGTCATCTCTGTCCCGCAGCGGATCCTCCTCTGACCTGCTGTTGACTCAACTCCAGTCCCATTCACTTTAATGGGACAGCTGGTGATGCGGCAGTGATACAACAAGGTGAGGGACGTGGTGGCAGCAGGTGAGCAAATTCCCACTAACAGGGGCTGCCATGATGGATCTGAGATGACAGGTGCTCTTTAAATGTAAGGACTCATTCTTGGTGGTAGTTAGTGTGAAATTGTGTGAATGCATCAATGCAGTGCATGTTATCTCAGCTTTCAGAACTTGGATTCATTGAATGAGTTTACCAAAAATGTAAATATTGCAGAATATACAGTACATACTGTATATGCAGAATATATATATATATATATATATATATATATACTACATAAGTAAGCTCCATTTCATGCTGAATAAACTTAATTATTATTGTATCCTAAATATGAAACTATCTTTAGATAGATTTTTACTCCAAAATCCTTTTATTAAAATACATTGAATAAAAATCCAAAAAATTTGATTTAAATTAAAAAAATCAGATTAAAAAAAAAATTTCCACCCTGTATTCTTTATCACAACATTGTGCAGATACTCATTTTAAATAATTTTAGTGTCAATCGTATGTTTTAAGTCATAGTATATTTTTATATTGCAGGTTACCCATATCCCAGAGGAGCATATTCTAGTAGCCATGTTCCCTGGACTCCCAACATCAGCGGAACTTTTTATATTACCACCAAAAAATGTCAGCGAGCGGAGGAAAGGTAGCAAAGCGGACTTGGAGCAGGTGAGACAACCTATTACAGTCTGGATTTTTTCATTGGGACATAGACCGTGTGTTGGCTTTTATCCAGCAAACGGTAGGGGGGGGTTACTACATGTTGTAAAAAGCCTGCTGTTTATAGAGATCTTCAACACGAAGCTAAGTCTGGCCATACACTATACAATTTTCTTGTACAATTTTTCTTTAGATTTACCAAAACCATGTAATATGAGGTCAAACCTAAACACTTTTAATTTGTATGCAATCAGGCAGGCCCTTGCACTACATAGTTCAAGGAAATTGAACAAAATTGTGTAATGTATGGCCCTGTACACACGGGCTGATTGTTGGCTGGTTTCTATTGAAACCACATTCGGCCCATGTGTGCTGCAGCCGTTGCAACAGAAGCCGGCTGTTTGGCTGGCTTCCGTCGAAGGGGCATGACTGAAAAGGGTCTGTCGATCCGCTGCCGATCAGCGCTCTCAGCCAATGGCTGAGAATGTTAACAGGAGTCTTCTGGAGAGAAGCCTATCCCCCTGTCACAACACAATAGCACAGCAGGGGGGATCGCTCTACTAACATCTGGGTGTTAGTACAGCGGCTCCTCCTGAGCTGTCAGTTTTTTTTTTGTTCAATCCACTGGGTTGAATGAAAAAAAAAAAACTAGCAGTGTGTACCAGGCTTTATACACACAATTAAGTAATTTAGAGGAGCAGTATTTCCCTTATCAGACATTTCTTTGAAATTTAATTGGAATAATGTGAGCCTTGAGGAAGGCAAATGTTGTATTGTTCAACAAAATATTGACAACTCCACATGTATGTTCAATAAAATCTTCTTTTATCTGATCATTCCACAGGAAAACATAGCCTTACAGAGATGTTGACACATTTCAGCTGTATTGGATCCTAATGTACGCTTGATGCGCAAATAACTCCATTGTGCTAAGTGCACTTTTGGATATTAATATACGCCAAGTGTATATATTCCCGTGGGGCTAAAAAGCACAGTTCTCAGCTCTTTTGTATAAGGTAATGGAGTGTGCTCAGCAATACCCAGTAATACGGTCACACAGGCTGTTATCACATTGGATGCGCAATAGAATGTCCTGCCTAAAGCATTGAGCTCTGTTTATTTATGGGACAACACCGGGATAACAGCAGGAAGTTATGGCTATACAACATCAGCCAATCAGTTCCAAATATACAGTCACATGACAAAATTTACTTACATAGTATCAGCCAATGACACACCTGTATTCATTCAAATATACAATAGAAAGGGGATTACACGATCGTGAATGAGCAGAACAGTGTTCACGGCTTCCCGTCCTTGGGGCGTCCACGCATCACAGTAAACAATGAAACCCACGTGTAGTGGAACTCGCACCTAACACTACACAATGAAACCAGAGTGTAGAAACATGAACGCTACTCTGATCAAACTCGTGCATGCATTCCCACAACTACTACTAGCGTGAATCTCACTCAGCAAGGCTCAGAGAAAAATGCCTAAAAGGATTATACTACTGTTCCCATAGACGTGAGGCTATCTGCAGGAAAAGAGCCATGATGTTTCCACTATGGTGATCAGGCACAGCAGAAAGACATGAGTGTGTATTCCTTCATAAAGGCAGAAAGATATCAAAACGATATTGACTTCACAGAGCAAAAATATCCCTGCCGAGCGAACAAATCTGCACATTAAACTGGGGTCCCCCACTGGTGGTCATATCCTTGTATCCTTGCTGCTTAATCCTTGAACTCTACACCGCAATACACATAGACCTCTACCGGCAAACAGACCCATGGAGTGTTCTCTGACAGAGATGTTTATTTAAAGCAAATGCGCCTACACATCTAAAGGAAGGTTTTTACTGCCAGTAGTCTTTCCTCAATGCTGGTTCACCCTAATACGCTCTAATGAGCATATTGCAAGCAAACCAACAACAGGAGCCATAATGACAAGCTAAATAAAACACATCCTGAAAAATGTTCCCACTAGTTCTAATAAAATTTCCGCAACACAGCCTGGGAGAGACATGTTATGACCAAAGCACACCCAGGCTGAAACGTGTCAACATCTCTGTAAGGCTTTGTTTTCCTGTGGAATGTTCGATTTAAAGAAGAATGAGCATACATACAGTGTTGTTGATATTTTGTTGAATGTGGACTATAACAGTGTTTCGGCTGTGATTCGGGCAGCTGTATGCTCTAGTGATCGTTATATATGGATCAAAAGGGTTGTAGCATCATTTACTGCTATTGTTTAAATGTGGTATTGTCTCTCTTGATAAACCAGAGTGCTCTGTAAGGCCTTTGCTATATACAGTATATATATATATATATATATATATATATATATATATATATATATACTAAATTGTCAAAAGTATTGGGACACCTGCCTTTACACGCACATGAACTTTAATGGCGTCCCAGTCTTACTCCATAGGGTTCAATATTGAGTTGGTCCACCCTTTGCAGATATAACAGCTTCAACTCTTCTGAGAAGGCTGTTCACAAGGTTTAGGAGTGTGTCTATTATAAACCCTACGCACTAAGACTGGGATGCCTTTTAAGTTCATGTGCGTGTAAAGGCAGGCGTCTCAATACTTTTGACAATATAGTGTGTGTATGTGTATGTATATATATATATATATATATATATATATATATATATATATATAATATTTACACATTTACACACACAGGGCTTTTTTTCTCAAAAAGGTGCAGGAACTCAACCACGACCCCCCAAAAACCCCCTCCCCAAACTGGTCAAAATTTTAGTAAGAGGGTCAGAGTTCGGTAGGGTTACACACCGAGTGGAGAATTCCGGGGTGTGCTACGTGCAGTGTTCGGGAGTGTGCTAAGGAAACAGTGCAGGGTTCAGGGGTGCACTACACACAGAGTGCAGAGTTCAGCCTTCCTCCACAGCTGCTTACCCCTGCATCCCCCATCCACATCTCACTTTTACCGCTCTTCTTCTCTAGTACCTCCCCTCACGCTGTAGGTGGCTTTGCCTCTCTCACTTGCAAGGAGATCATCCGGTAGGGGTGTCAGTATTCACACTGCACCCCAGGCCCCGGCATTTCCTTTGTCCCCCATACTGCACTTGAAAAACAAAGGAAGCCAGATCTCTGTGTTTAAAAGTGATAGTGATGAGCAGGGAGCAAAGAGCCTGAGCCAAATGTGGTGGAACTGAGTTCCACCAAGTTCCAGCTGAAAAAAAGCCCTGTATACACATATACAGTATATATACAGTATATGATATACAATTAAACTTGAGCCTTCATTGTTAAAGCCATTGGCTCCCATTGCTGACAATCAAAGTTAGTGAGCCAATGAGGAGAGAGAAGAAGAGAGAATGGACACAGAAAGCAGCAGCTCAGCTTGGGTGCCCCATAGCAAGCTGCTTGCTGTATGAGCACTCGGCAGAAGGGAGGGGCCAGAAATGCTGGCAAAGAATCAGAGAAGAGGAGGATCCAGGCTGCTTTGTGCAAAACCACTACACAGAGCAGGTAAGTATAACATGTTTGTTATTTTTAAACAAAAAAAAAAAAAAAACAGAGACTTTTGTATCACTTTAAGTGTAGCACCCTCCTAGGTAGGTGCTAGAGAGCGAGTATAGTTTTGAATCCCGTCTGCTTACCAGAGGAATTGCAGGTATTTCTATATTTGTTGTCTGCCTACCAGAGATCAGGATCTGCTAGTGAGGTGTGCTCAATGTGCTCAGGTGCAACTCAGTCTGTCTGCAGAGTGTTTCACACTGGTACAATAGGGAGGCATATTGGACAGTGGGAGGAAAACTTCCGAATGAGTGCACAGGCGTTTAATACAGCCCTGGAGATTTGGCAGAGGAAAGTGCCTCGGTGCATGCTGGGATACTGTAAAAAAGCAAGGAGCCTATGTGCTCAGGGTCTTTCGACTGTATAGCGGAGTCCCGGAGGGTGGGGGCCGCGGCCTCCTCCTCTGTAGAGGTGCCATGCGGCCTCATCTAGTCGACCTGAGGGCTAACAGAGAGCTAGAGAGGAATTTAACCCAGAGGTCCTGTGAAGCTGACTGAGAGGGGAGACACTGAGGGATCTGATTCTGCAGTACAGTGAGTACAGATCTGTGTCAAGAGGCCAGACTTGAGGCGTCCACCCCTGCAGCTAGAAGATTCAGTTGATGGGTGTCAGTAAAGGGGATGCTAGAGAGTGTCCTGAAGAGAATTTAGACCACCAAGTCTATTGCTGGAGAGAGAGAGAGAGCAAGGAGACTTAAACCTTTCCATACATGTGGCAGTATGGTTCAAGCAGTGCATCTGCTTTCACAAGCAACCTGGTGAGGCCAAGTGAGAGTTGTCCTTATTCAATGTAAATAGTTCTAGTTGGAGTATCCCACTATTCCCTTCTCCTATCCAAGTTCCAAAATAAACACCAAAAACCAAAATCCCTGGACCGTTTATTGACCAACGAGCCATAGGGTGTAGGGACGAATGTGTGAACTGTCCCCTAAGTGACTATGTGCTGGTAATCAGAGAAGGCCCAACAAATCATTATACAGCAAGCCCTACGGAACAGTGCTACATAAGTAAGAAAAGGTTAAATCCCCTGTGTTGCCTGTGTCCCGTTAGAAAGATGTACCTTCACTTCCGGTCCTGTACACGCAATAGGATGTACAAAGAAATCTCTCTAAAGTAAAAGGAACTCCCTTCTTGGATGGTCCTCATTGCAACAAGTATCCCCAGTGGAACATGTTCTCTCTATTTCTGTTCTGGTGACCACTGTACAAGTTTGGATTTCCCATCACGTTGTATCTTGTTGACAATGGTCACCAGAATCATTAGAGTATTGCATGTCCCCATCCCAGTTGATAAACAGGCAGAAATAAAAGTACTCTATCCAAAACTAACATAAAAAATTGGTTTTGCCAGTATAAACCCTTTATCTTTTGCTTCCTATGTCTGCAACCTTAATCTTCCTTTCCATCTTTGGGTTATGCAGCATTAAATGAATCCCCCTTTTTACACCAGTTAGGTGGAAAGCTCAGTCAACAATAATTTGTTGTGTCTGAATAGCGACAACATATAATACAGTTCATAGAACTCTTTGGTATTAGTTTCTGTTCCTTTAAAGGAGCTTGACTGTAATATTTCCTACTGTATACGGTGCCAATTAAACTTCCAGAACATCTGGATTGTTGAATGAAACAGGAACACATGGGTGAAACTGCAAAAATTGCACTTGAAACATGCAAATTCCATGCAGATACTTCCTCTGGTGGGATCTGAGCCTAGCAGAAGCTGAGTCTTTTGAGCCTACTCTCTGGAGATGTTAGTTCACATGAAAATCTTTTACTTGTATCACATTCTTGGAGCTTAATTCCCTTTAATTTGCCTCATGCTCCATCTCATTCTCATGATCTACAATGGGAGATTACTGTCTGATGTAGTTGAGCGAACACCTGGATGTCCGGGTTCGGCGGGTTCGGCCGAACTTGAAAAAAAATTTCCGGGTTCGTGACCTGAACTTAACCCGAACTTTACCCCGATCCCGAACCCCATTGAAGTAAATGGTGACCCGAACTTTTGAGCACTAAAATTGCTCTAAAAAAAAACATGGGAAGGGCTAGAGGGCTAGAAAAGCAGTGTCTAAACGCTGTATGTCAGTGTCACAGTAAAGTGTGAATGAAAAACTGAAAAATAATTGTCCCCTTAAATTGGTGGTTTTTGAATAGCAGCTTAGAGCAGCAGTGTATAAACGCTGTATGTCACAGTAAAATATGAAGGAAAAAACATTTTTTTTTTTAAATCCAGATTAAGCAGACACATATGCACTGAGCTTGCATTACATGGCCGCTACACACCACCCACCTAACAGACTGATAAAAGTTTTTTTTTCTCTCCCTCCTCCTCACTGGACTCAGGTCAGGGCAAAAACATTGTGCACTGCACCCCCACACAATAAAATCAATGTAGATCGCTGTCTGATTAAAGAAGATTCTTCCTATTCTTTCCCTGAAAGCAATCTCCAGCCTGGCCCTACAATAATCTCCTATCTCTCCGTCAGCAGTATCAGGAACCTCTCCCTACAGTAGTTAGATCAGAGTGACGTGCGGCGCTATGTGACTCCAGCTTATATAGAGGCTGGGTCACATGCTGCACTGGCCAATCACAGCCATGCCATTAGTAGGCATGGCTGTGATGGCTTCTAAGGGCACACTAGTTAAACGCTTTTTGATTGGCTGCCCTGCAGCTGTTGAAACCAAAACATGAAATAAATTACTGAACAACGGACTGTATCCCGAACATACAGTAAAATGTTCGGGTCCATGTCCGGGTACCGAACACCAAAAAGTCCGGCACGATCCCGAACAATACAGTCCGTGTTCGCTCAACCCTACTGTCTGAACATCTTTAACATCTAAAAAGGTTGACATCTGTAGATCCTGTTGAGGGAGATGATCCTGGGCTTACTGGAGAATGATGGCGGTGTGCCCCTCAAGTGTGGTGGCATTTTTATCAGCTGTATGCTATGTGGTCTGTTTGGGTTCCTTTGTACCTTCTCAGTTCCCTTGAAGAAAAGATTGTCTCGAAACACGTCAGAACGTGAGAAATTTATACTCAATAACTATGTTGTGATCACCAGTTGTTTTAAGAGTCTTTAACATTATTTTTAATGTGTGATATGTGATAAATGTTAAATTTTTATGCATTTTAGTAGTAGTTTGTATGCAGCCTGGTAGTCAAAATGCCTTAAAAGACCCAATCAACGTTGTTTTCTTGTTGGATCTGAACATAGGACAACAGCTGGAGAACATGAGTGCCATCCACTTGGCCTCCAGGTGACAGAGGCATCCATTGGATTCAGAACAGATTTCTGTTAAAAGACTGAACTAAATGTGTTTGGTAACACTTTTCATACAATCTCTGCTCTCCTGATCTGTCTTTCATATCTTCATTTTTAGATCGTAGAGTCTCTTCTTAGTGCTCTGAATCAGAACCTTGTAATGTTCGAGTTGAAGCCAGGAGTGCAGATCTTTGTATACGTAACGCAGCTTACTCTAGGTAAGTACTTATCAGACATTACTTGAAAAGGACCAATAAAATAAAAAAATAAAATAAATAAAATAAAAATAATAATTGTGTACCTTGATATAACATTGTCACCAGGTTCAGTTTAGTTATTTGATTTACTATTTTCAGAAAAGTTTGACTAAAACTCATGTCCTCTTAGCATTTCACCTCCCTTCTAACTTTTAAAGGATGGGTGCACCTATCTTTTTTGTCTCTTCTCCTGACCCAACCTAACCTACCTTCCCTCTTCACAGATGCATACTTACCTCAATTTGATGGCCACAGCTTTGCGGCTTGTTTACATCCAGCAAGTAGAAGTCTTCACTGTCCTGGCCATGCCTGTGTATTACAGCCCTATAGGCTTCTGTGGGACCATTTCCTTTCGTCTCTGGCTTTAGAACACAGCCTCATAGAAGTCAATAGGGCACCACTGTGCTAGTGCGGCCAGGATAGTTACACTTGCACTGATGGATGTAAACAAAAAGAGGAAACAGGGCTACCCATTTTAGGTAAGAATAGATCTGGGGAGGAGGAGTTAAGTTAGTCAGTAAAAAGGGGCAAAAAGGATAAGTGCACTTTGTTCTAAAGTACACTTATCCTGTAAATGTTAACCATAATTGTAACCTTGAAGCTTTGCTCTTAACCTGACCCCAACGCTTAACCATCACACTAACCTTAACTCTTAAAATGAACCCTTTAATCCAATTCCTTAGACGTAAAAAAGAACTAGAGGAAAACCTTTTTTCCATTTTGCATTAAGTAATGGAAAGTTATAGACCCTGTCAGGATTTTTTGCCTTTCCCTTCACTTCCTCTCCCATAGCCAAAACAAAGGTAAGCCCTCAAAAGTGTGGGAATCCCTGGTTGTCGCCATAACTATTGCCCCCAGTGGAAAATTTCCCATCTATTCCTGTCCTGCGGTTAACCCAAAATTTGGGAGGTTTTTTTTATTCCTGATGATAATGGTAAAGAGATGATAATGATAAAGAGGTCAAATAGAGAGTGTGGATGAGTGTGGGTGAGAGTGAGACAGGGGTTCTAATTATTTTACATTCTACCCACATCCCCCCAGTTATCCTTTAAAAGCTAAGGCTACCTTTTCGGAAATGTTTCATGTTACACCAATATTTAGGATATAGTATTAAACATTGTCACATACCTCAGTCCCCCCCCCCCCAGCAACTATACTCCTCCCCCCAACCTATACCATGGGGTGCTCCTCCCCCACAGGCTTCTTCTTTGACTTTGCCCAGCCAGGTGCATCATCCATTCACGAATGGAAGACTACAAGTGGCACTGCAGCAGAGGGACTCATAGATCTCAAAGAAGCACAGGTGTGGTCCCAGCACAGCACTTGTAATCTATTGATTTATTCCTCCAGCCCCATAATAGCAGATCCATAACTTTGTAAGGACACGGGGGCAGGAGGAAAAGTCTGCAGGAGCTTGTGCATTGCACTGATAATGGCTGCAATGCTCTGAAGGCTCTAATGCAAAATTATTAAATGCACATTTTGTTTTATTTTATTTATTATTATTTTTATTTTATATATATATATTTTTTTGTAAAAGCTCAACTTTTTCTGTACCTAACCCTTAAAGTGGAACTATGAACAACATCAAAATATTACTTGTATGATTTAGTCTGTCGATAGCATTAACACAGCAGTTTTTGTTTTTTTAAAGCTCACTGTCTGCTGATGTCAGGGTCGGTCCAGGTTTGGGAAAGATTGTGACCATATGGTTGGGATCCACCCACTTGCCTGGACTGGCACCCAGCTCAGCCTCTCGGCGAGCCGGCCACTCCAGCTCTCCAGTGAGCACGGGGGGGCTGGGCAGAGAGCTGTGAGAACCGGGCGATGTCTTATCACTCAGTTCTCAGTCTTAGAGCAGTCGTGGGATAGATGCTTCATCCACCTAGGTAAGTATGATTCTACAAAAAAAACAAAACCCATACATTTCTATAAAACATGGACTGTACCTGGCCCCCTTAAATGCAAATATGATGCTATTGCAAATGATTTGGAGGGATCACAAATATAATTATGTATGGATTTATCAAACAACTGTAATTATTAAACTTTGTGTATTTTATTTTCTTCATTGTGTTTCTACTGCCTTTCTTTGTACAGAGCCTTTCAAGTGATATTGTCAGATTATTTTTTTAAAATAACAAATATGTCATACCTATCTGCTCTGTGTAATGGTTTTGCACAGAGCAGCCCCGATTCTCCTCTTCTCAGGAAACCCCCTGGCGCTCCTGGCCCCTCCCTCCTCCTGATTGTCCCTATTGCAAACAGCTTGCTATGGGGGCATCAGAGCAGGCTCGCCGATGAGCCACTGCTCTGTGTATCTATTCGCACTTGGAGCATGGCCTGGCCCTGCCCAACTCTCTCCTTATTGGTTCACTGGCTGTGATTGTCAGTAGTGGGAGCCAATGGCCCGGGAGAGCCACTGCTCTCATGCACATTGCTGCATCAAGTTGGGCTCAGGTAAGGATTTGAGAGAGCCGCAGGGGTGCTGCGCACAGATGTTTTTTTATCTTCATTCATAAAACCCTGAGCCCCTAAACAACCCTAAACAATCACTTTAAAAATTAATTAAAATTTTTATGGAATCTGTTAAAATTAAATAAAATTAATTTTTTTAATGGAATCTGTTGGTTCCGAAAAACTGTTAGTTATATGTACATGGGATGCAACACTGCACAATTACCCCCAAGATAAGATCAGCTTTGTGGTAACTGTTTCACCTTGTGTCGTTTCAAGCAGGGTTTGGGGGACTTTATTAGAGGTTCTCTTTAACCACTTCCCGCCCACCCTATTACAAAATGACGGCGGGAATGTGGTTGTGTTATCCTGACCGGACGTCATATGACGGCGGCAGGATAACACCGCTCTGGGCGCCCCCCGGGGGCGAGCAGAGCGGCGATCGGTGATGCGAGGTGTCAGTCTGACACCCTGCATCTCCGATCTCGGTAAAGAGCCTCTGACGGAGGCTCTTTACCATGTGATCAGCCGTGTCCAATCACGGCTGGTCACATAGTAAAACAGGAACAGCCGTTGATCGGCTTTCCTTAGTTCGTGCCTGACAGGCACGAGTAAAGGAGCGCCGATCGGCGGCTCCCCTGACAGGGGGGGGGTCGGCACTGGTAATCAGATCATTGATTACCAGTGTAGACCCTCGGGGGGGGGATGCCACTAGATCCACCAGGGATGCCCACTATGACCCCAGGGATGCCCACTATGACCCCAGGGATGCCCACTATGGCCACCAGGGATGGCGATCAGGGCTCAGGGAGCCCCCTATTGCCCTCCCCATCAGTGATGCCCACTAGTGTCCTCCCTTTCAGTGCTGCCCACAAGTGCCCATCATTGCCATCCTTTAGTGTCGCCCACCAGTGCCCATTATTGCCCACCAGTGCCGCCTATCAGTGCCCATCAGTGCCCATCAGTGCCGCCCATCAGTGCCGATCAGTGCCGCCCATCAGTGCCCACCAGTGCTGCCTATCAGTGCCCATTAGTGCCCATCAGTGCCGCCTATCAGTGCCCGTCAGTGCCACCTATCAGTGCCCATCAATGCCGCCTATCAGTGCCCAGCAGTGTCGCCTATCAGTGCCCACCAATGCTGCATATCAGTGCTACCTATCAGTGCCACATATCAGTGCCTATCAGTGCCGCCTATCAGTGCCACCCCATCAGTGCCACCCCATCAGTGCCACCCCATCATTGCCTCCTCATCAGTGCCTGTCAGTGCAGTCTCATCAGTGCTCATCAGTGCAGGAAAAAACTTACTTATTTACAAAATTGTATAACATAAACAAAAAAACTTTTTTTTTTTTCAAACTTTTCTGTCTTTTTTTATTTGTTTAGCAAAAAGTAAAAATCGCACAGGTGATCAAATACCACCAAAAGAAAGCTCTATTTGTGGGGGGGAAATGATATAAATTTGGTGTAAGTACAGTGTTGCATGACCGCGCAATTGTCATTCAAAATGCAACAGCGCTAAAAGGGGAAAATTGGCCTGGGCGGGAAGGGAGGGAAGTGCCCTGTATTAAAGTGGTTAATCAGAAAATACCTTCCCCATTTAATAATCATATTTTTCCCCATTGATGTGTTTACACACAATGTATCCACTTCAATTTCTGGGAACTTTTTGAAAAGAACGGGAACCTAAAAAGAGAAAAAATAAATATCTATTTTTATATATTGCTTGTTATTCTGTCACCTTGATAAATCACGAATTGTGATTTACAGGAATAAACTGACATGCGGACTGTCTTTCAGCTTCAGGGCAGCTCCGGCTGATAAAATATTTACTTGCCTTAGAAGTGAATTTTTTTGCTAAACAATAAGTAGATTCTTTATCATGCTGGCATGCTAATTTTATTATTCTTTTCTGCATAAAAAGAACATTTTTCCTACCTTCTGCACATATTTAAGCTTTTTTTTCTGCTGAATTTTGCATACGTATCAAATTTCAATATTGTTCTCCGGGCGCCTCAGTATAAATCTTTTTTCTTTCTTTTCTTTTTATTTTCTGAGAAAGAGTAAGTGATTTAACTAAGACAAGTTTCGTTTTTTAATCTCGGCAGTGCAGCTTTTAAAAAAAAAAATAAAAAATGTAGTTTGTGTAAGCTTTCATGCTTACCTGTACTTAGGGGACTGTATTGGACACATCAGGATTGACCCAGATCAAAGACGGGCCAACTATTCCATATTAGCCGGAACATTTTTTATTTTCACAATCATTTATATTGTAGTATTCTCATCCAAATAATGAAATGTGACAGCAGAAAAAAATCTGTGTATCATATTTGATTTTTTTTGAATGACCACCCTCTAGGTCAGAGGTTCTCAAACCTTTTGAAACCAGGACCCAGTCAATTTTTCCAAAACCTTCCAACAGAAAAAAATAAAGTTTACACTCACAAAGCAAAGTATGAATTGACCCGGATCTAAGACTGGCCAACTGTTCCATATTAGCTATGATTTATTTTATTTTCATAATAAATTATGTTTAATTTTATTTTTATTAAACTTTTACATAGAGAAAAAAATCACATGGATAAATCGTAAAAAAATAAATAAAGGAAACGCATCATGGGACATGGTAGATCATAACAACATAAGACCATAGCATCAAGAATATACAGTATGACATTAACACTAATGAATATGCTCCAAGAGCAGAATTTGGTGCACCCATAAAACATCTATTCATAATTAATTATATTGTAGTAATCCTCACACTTTAGTGGTTCCAAATAATGAAACATGATAGCAGTAAAATCTGTAAAAAATGTGTTGTATTTGATTTTTTTGAATAACCACCCTCTAGGTCAGAGGTTCTTAAACTTTTTGAAACCAGGACCCAGTCAATTTTTCCAAAACCTTCCAACAGAAAAAAAAAATAAAGTTTATACTCACAAAGCAAAGTATGAATTGACCCGGATCTAATACTGGCCAACTGTTCCATATTAGCTAGGATATATTTTATTTTCATAATAAATTATTTTTAATTTTATTTTTATTAAACTTACACAAAGAGAAACAAATCACATGGAGGAGTCATACACATTGGATAAAGCTTAAAAAAAAAAAAAAAAAAAAAAAAAAAGGAAACGCATCATGGGACATGGTAGGGCATAACAACATAAGACCATAGCATCAAGAATATACAGTATGACATTAACACAAATTAATATGCTCCAAGAGCAGAAATCGGTGCACCCATAAAACATCTATTTATAATCAATTATTTTGTAGTAATGCTCACACTTTAGTGGCTCCAAATAATGAAACATGATAGCCGTAAAATTTGTGAAAAATGTGTTTTATTCGATTTTTTTGAATAAGCACCCTCTAGGTCAGAGGTTCTCAATCTTTTTGAAACCAGGACCCAGTAAATTTTTCCAAAACCTTCCAACAGAAAAAAAAATAAGGTTTATACTCACAAAGCAAAGTATGAATTGACCCGGATCTAAAACTGGCCAACTGTTCCATATTAGCTAGGATATATTTTAATTTCATAATAAATTATGTTTAATTTTATTTTTATTAAACTTTTACATAGAGAAAAAAATCACATGGATAAATCGTAAAAAAATAAATAAAGGAAATGCATCATGGGACATGGTAGATCATAACAACATAAGACCATAGCGTCATGAATATACAGTATTACATTACCACAAATTAATATGCTCCAAGAGCAGAAATCAGTGCACCCATAAAACATCTTTTCATAATTAATTATATTGTAGTAATCCTTCCTCACGCTTTAGTGGTTCCAAATAATTAAGCATGATAGCAGTAAAATCTGTGAAAAATGTATTGTATTTAATTTTTTGGAATAACCACCGTCTAGGTCAGAGGTTCTCAATCTTTTTGAAACCAGGACCCAGTAAATTTTTCCAAAACCTTCCAACAGAAAAAAATAAAGTTTATACTCACAAAGCAAAGTATGAATTGACCTGGGTCTAAGACTGGCCAACTGTTCCATATTAGCTAGGATATATTTTATTTTCATAATAAATTATGTTTAATTGTATTTTTAATAAACTTTCACATAGCGAAACAAATCACATGGAGGTGTCCTACACATTGGATAAAGCGTAAAAAAATAAATAAAGGAAACGCATCATGGGACATGGTAGGTCATAACAACATAAGACCATAGCATCATGAATATACAGTATGACATTGCCACAAATTAATATGCTCCAAGAGCAGAAATCGGTGCACCCATAAAACATCTATTCATAATTAATTATATTGTAGTAATCTTCACACTTTGGTGGCTCCAAATAATGAAACATGATAAAAGTAAAATGTGTGAAGAATGTATTGTAAAGTTTATACTCACAAAGCAAAGTATGAATTGACCCGGATCTAAGACTACCCAATTGTTTCCTTATTAGCTAGGATACATTTTTTTTTTCATAATAAATTATATTTAATTCTATTTTTAATAAAATTTCACTTGGACAAGCAAATCACATGGAGGTTTCATACAAATTGGATAAGCGTGAAAATAAATAAATAAAGGAAACACATCATGGGACATGGTAGGTCAAAACAACAAAAGACCATAGTCTTATATATCATGAATATACAATATGACATTAACACAAATTGCTCCAAGAGCATAAATCGGTGCATCCATCAAACGTCCATTCATAATAAATGATATTGCAGTAATCCTCACACTTTAGTGACTTCAAATAATGAAACATGATAGCAGTAAAATGTGTGAAGAATGTATTGTATTTGATTTTTTGAATAACCGCCCTCTAGGTCCGAGGTTCTCAACCTTTTTGCAACCAGGGCCCGGTAAATTCCAAAACATTCCATGCCTCAATAGTAAAGAATAACAATAAAAATATGAATTGACCCAGATTATATTGTAGTGTTTGAATGTAAAACATGTATTGAAATGCTGGAAGGCTCTGGATGGGGTTGGGTGTATCTGTCAGGGGGATGGAGGTTTTGGAGTGGATTAGGGGATTTGCAGCTGACTTGGTGGCTCTGTAGGGAATGAGGTTTCTGATGGAGGCTGAGGAGCACTATGGGAGGTTGGGGGACTTTGCGGGACAGTGTTGTAGGTTGGGCACTATGGAGGACTGGAGGCTCTGCAATTGGCTGGGGGCATGAGTGGCACTGTGGGAGGCTGGGAGAAACTGGGGAGCCTGAGAGCTCTCAGGGGACCTGGGGGCACTTTGGGCCACTATGGAATATGGGAGGCACTGTGGATGGTTAAGGAACCTGCAACTGGTTGGGAGCTCAGAAGAAGGGAGGAAGCAGCCCACCAGTTGGCCACAGTTCTGTGCTTTAGAACAGCTGCTCTAGGTGGCCTAAATACATTGCAGAAATATAAACGTACATTGCAGGTAAAATTAAAAATCAAACCTTGAAATGCATATAGAGAACATAAATGCAAAAAACATATAAATACTTGCGCTATGTGTGTGTGTGTGTGTGTGATTCCAAAATATCTGCAGCTGCTCTCCACCCAGTGCTAAATACACCTCAAAAAATACAATTATAATAATACAGCGCATGCAAATCAAAAAATATAATCATATAACATAATATGCTCAAAAAATATAAATATAAAAAAACATATACAAAGTGTTTCAGAAATTCTCATATAAACATGCTGTGAAGTGTGCCACACTCCCGTCTTGTATCCCCACTCACCAGAGCGAATGGACCCACAGCTTTTCAGTCTGGGGGTCAACAAAGGTTGTATGTGGTCTTGTGGCTACCAAGCCTCTAGGTGTCTAAATTGGGTCTCAGCAATATCACTCTTGGGGCGCCTTTAGTGTCCTCCAGGCTCAATAAAACAAAATGGTACTCATAGTGAAGTACTGTAAAATGATATTTATTTGCGCAAATGCAAAACAACTTACGAAATTGTAAGTAAAAATGGGCATAAAACAACCACGATGCTCTCCCAGGTTGCAGCTGCTCAGCTTGCGTTTCGAGAAAGAATGTAAGTGACGTCGTTGGTTAACGAAACCGGAAATACATCAACGCGTTAGACCCTTCCTCCAGGGCATCATCCAGGCGAACCCGGAAGAGCCTCATGTTTGTTTTATGCCGTTTTTATCTACAATTTTGTAAGTTGTTTTGCATTTGCACAAACAAATATAATTTTACAGTACTTCAATATGAGTACCATTTTGTTTTATTGAGCCTGGAGGACACTAAAGCTGCCCCAAGAGTAATATTGGTGAGACCCGATTTAGATGCCTGGAATCAACATCACCACATACAAGCTTGGTTGACCCCCAGACTGAAAAGCTGTGGGTCCATTTGCTCTGGTGAGTGGGGATACGAGAGGGGAGTGTGGCACACTTCACCGCATGTTTACATGAAGCACTTCAGCACTTTTGTGGATTTTGGAGCACCGAGCACCATATATGAGAATTTTTTATATATTTTTTAATATGTTTTTTTATATTTTTTAAGCACATTATGTTGTATGATTATATGTTTTGATTTGCAAGTGCTGTATTATTATATTTCTATAATATAGAGAACATAGACTACTTCAAACTAGTTCATTTTGTTTATCATTTTATTTTTTATTTTAAGGATTATTTACAGAGAGAGTTCTCTCTGGTTGGGCAAGGCATTTCATATATGGATGACATTTATTGCCATGTTTTGATGCATAATAGGCTATCATACCCCAAATATTATTTTTATTAAATGTTTCTGAACTGCACCAGTCCATTCTTCTACCTTTTGTCTGTTATTTTGCTGTTCCTGGAAAACACTAACTGCCTCGTACAGTAAAAGACAAAAAAATAGCATCAGTGCTAACATTTTTTTTCAAAGCTGCCAATCAGATACAATTTAAGCAATTAAGTGTGGTTGGTGTTTAGAGATAAACCTAATTGAGAGTTTGTTGTTCTTTAAAACATTGGCAAAAGCTCGGAAATATTTGTCAATTTCCATTGAGTAAGTAAGTTTAGGAGTACAATGGGCTTTAAATGGCCTCTGATTATTGCTGAAGCTCCTTTCACCCACCCTACATCTGTTTGTGTGCCAAAAAATGTCTACTCTTTAGCCTCATTATATTATGTAATTTTTCTTTGTTTACTAAAAGAAAACAACAAAGACAGTGATTAAGCCAAGGAGCCGGAGTTTGATGGGATGTTGACGCTCATTGAGCACTTAAGCTTTGTTGAAAAATTAACCACCTACCGACCACCCAACGCAGATTTACTGCGGCAGGGCGGCTCGGCTGTGCATAATCATGTAGATCTACGTGATCAAGTGCACGCGGTCTCGGCGGCACTCGTGAGCCCCCCGAGCCGCGCTCCCACTGTGATTGAGCACAGCGGGAGCCAGACCGCGGGAGCAGTGGACACAATCGCCGCTAACCTCCCACGATCTTCGGGAAACTGACAGGAGAGCCGCCTTCCTATATAAACAAAGCAGGCGGCTCTCCTGTCAGACAGGCATAGTGAGATTGTGTGTCTTAGCTAAGCTGAAACCCGGATCTCTGTGTGCCTTTCACAGAGCCCCCCCCCACAGTTAGTAAGCACAGTTAGGCTCACAGTTAACCCCTTTGATCATCCCCCCGTGTTAACCCCTTCCCTGCCAGTGTCATTTATACAGTAACAGTGCATATTATTTAGCACAAATCACTGAATTGGTGTCACTGGTCCCCAAAAAGTGTCACTTAGCGTCAGATTTGTCACAGTCCCGCTAAAAATCACTGGTTGCCGCAATAATACTAATAAAAACAAAAAAAAAAAGTCCAAAAATCTATCCCATAGTTTGTAGACGCTATAACTTTTGCGCAAACCAATTAATATACGCTTTTTGGGATTTTTTTTTTACCAAAAATATGTAGCAGAATACAAATTGGTCTAAACTGATAAAAAAATGTGATTTAAAAAAAAAATATTGGGAATGTTTTATAACAGAAAGTAAAAAATATTGTGTTTTTTTTTTTTTTCAAAATTGTTGCTCTTTTTTTTTGCTTAAAGCACAAAATCTAAAAACTGCAGAGGTGATCAAATATTACCAAAAGAAAGCTCTATTTGTGGGAAAAAATGACATTGATTGTAATTGGGTACAGCGTTGCACGACCGTGCAATTGTTAGGTAAAGTAATGCAGTGCCGAATCGCAAAAAATGGCCTGGTCATTAAGGGGGTAAAAACCTTCTGGAGCTGAAGTGGTTAAACAGTGGTAGTAAAAAAACAAAAAGCTGGCAAATTTACATTCTATTGGTGATTATTGATAAGCAGAATTGTGGATTTTCAACTCCCAATAATTTTTGCAAAAAACAACATTTTAGTAAAATTTTGTATTTTTATAAAAAGTAAAAACAAGGAAAAACAAGAGGTAGAACAAATGAACAAATACTTACATACAAAAGGGAAAAAAAGAAAACAATAAAAGAACACTTAATGAAAGAAACTAAACTGCTCTGATTACACCCTCCGAAAAAACAGACCTTTTTTAAGCTCATTTTGCCTAAGCAGCTCAATGAATGAAACTTAACGTTTTAATTTCAACAATATTATAGGAATGGTGAATAGTGAAAGATTTAAATGTGTAAATTGCCACAAAAAAAAAAAAAAATTGAGAAGAATTTTTATCATATTTTGTTTTTTTTTCCCCAGCACCCCTAGTGGACAATAGTGCCAGTCACAGCAGTTCGGCGATGCTGATGCTTCTTTCAGTCGTGTTTGTGGGTTTAGCTGTTTTTTTAATCTACAAGTTCAAGAGGTAAGGTGAAATGAAGTTTGTTTATACTGACTCCCAATGAACTCATTAATCCCCCTGCACCTGCAGACATTATATGGGAATTGTGCAAGTGTAGGTGGGGCTGTGCTTTTGAAGGGGGTGGAGCTTTTCATTGAAACTAAGCAGGGGTGGAGCTTATACAGAGCACTGGATTAGGAACCTGTTTGCTGTGCCTCAGCTTCAAGAATATACTTTACCTTGTTGGGCTCTGGTTTAGCCCCATCCTTATTTAGTCCCGACTCAAACCATGGGAGCAACTTTGGATGCTTGTGTTCAAATAGGCACACATTTTCCATTAAACTAGAATTGTTGGTAGCTTTTCAAGTTTGTGTGAATAAATTCCTAACAATGTATAACAACACCATAATGAAAATAAAATGTTGGCTGCTAAAAAAGCATTCCTTGAGTACCGGTCAAGTTATTCTGCCCAAAAAAAAAGTCTATGAAAAAGAGAATCCTGGGAAAATTATCTTATCTACATTTACTGCAGGCAGAAGGAAGACATTTCTTCGTTCTCATCTTCACCAGTGATCGCTCACTCAGACTGCCCATTGTGACTGTCTGACAAGTCACTGAGCTGAGTCAATAATTTGACTTGGCTGTAATAGATTCTTACACTTTATGGTCACAGAGTGAGAGGCAGCAGGGGTCTGATCTTTGTGTAATGAGTTGTTACATTGTCAGGGTTGTAATAAATGTTATGCTCAGGCAGGGGCAAGTATGTAACGTAGTGAAAATTTGGGGGAAGTGTTTTGACTGCAAAAGTTATCAACCTTTAAAGATACAACTCTGCAGTTATATACTGTACACATATTTGTGACCTTAAAAAACAACAAAAAAAAACCCAAAGCATATAAGTCCCATGTAGTTTAAAAATTGCTACAGTCACAAATTTTTGCACATATACAGTATCTCACACAAGTGAGTACACCCCTCACATTTTTGTAAATATTTTATTCTATCTGTTCATGTGACAACACTGAAGAAATGACACTTTGCTACAATGTAAAGTAGTGAGTGTACAGCTTGTATAACAGTGTACATTTGCTGTCCCCTCAAAATAACTCAACACACAGCCATAAATGTCTAAACCGCTGGCAACAAAAGTGAGTACACCCCCAAGTGAAAACTCCAAATTGGGCCTAAAGTGTCAATATTTTGTGTGGCCACCATTACTTTCCAGCACTGCCTTAACCCTCCTGGGCATGGAGTTCACCAGAGCTTGTCACTGAAATCCTCTTCCACACCTCCATGATGACATGACAGAGCTGGTGGATGTTAGAGACCTTGCGCTTCTCCACCTTTCATTCGAGGATGCCCCACAGATGCTCAATAGGGTTTAGGTCTGGAGACATGCTTGGCCTGCACTCATGCAGCCACAGGCCATGGCACTCCCACCACCATGCTTGACTGTAGGTAAGACACACTTGTCTTTGTACTCTTCACCTGGTTGTCGCCACACACGCTTGACACCATCTGGACCAAATACGTATATTTTGGTCTCATCAGACCACAGGACATCGTTCCAGTAATCCTTGTCCTTAGTCTGTTTGTCTTCAGCAAACTGCAGACTTTCTTGTGCTTCATCTTTAGAAGAGGCTTCCTTCTGGGATGACAGCCATGCAGACCAATTTGATGCAGTGTGTGGCGTATGATCTGAGCACTAACAGGCTGACCACCCACCCCTATAACCTCTGCAGCGATGCTGGCAGCACTCATACGTCTATTTCCCAAAGACAACCTGTGGATATGACGCTGAGCATGTGCACTCAACTTCTTTGGTCAACCATGGGGAGGCCTGTTCTGAGTGGAACCTGTCCTGTTAAACCGCTGTATGGTCTTGGCCACCGTACTGCAGCTCAGTTTCAGGGTCTTGACAATCTTCTTATAGCCTAGGCCATCTTTATGTAGAGCAACAATTCTTTTTTTAAGATCCTCAGAGGGTTCTTTGCCAGGAGGTGCCATGTTGAACTTCCAGTGACCAGTATGAGAGCGTGAGAGCGATAACACCAAATTAACCACACCTGCTCCCCATTCACACCTGAAACCTTATAACACTAACAAGTCACATGACACTGGGGAGGGAAAATGGCTAATCGGGCCCAATTTGGACATTGTCACTTGGGGGTGTACTCACTTTTGTTTCCAGTGGTTTAGACATTAATGGCTGTGTGTTGAGTTATTTTGAGGGGACAGCAAATTTACACTGTTATACAAGCTGTACACTCACTACTTTACATTGTAGCAAAGTGTAATTTCTTCAGTGTTGTCACATGAAAAGATATAATAAAATATTTACAAAAATGTGAGGGGTGTACTCACTTTTGTGAGATACTGTATCATCGTTTATTACCTTTTAAAGGAAGAGGAGTACAGCCAAAGTTTTTTTCTCCTATGGATCACAGGAGTGCAGTTAATTTTTCACTCCCGTGACCGGTTTTCAGCTAACAGTGGGCTGAAGCCCACTGAGGGCTTACGTCACAGAGCCGGTCCAGGCTCGGGCAAGATCCTGAACATATGGTCGGGATCTGCCCACATGCCTAGACCGGCACCCATCTCAGCCTCTCAGCGAGCCGCTGAGAGCCTGAGCCGGCCCCTCCTGCCCCCCAGTGCTCCAGTGTCACCAGTTCTCTGCTCAGGGAGCTGTGGGAATCGAGCAGTCGGTGTTGTTAGATCACTCCGTTCTCAGTGTTAGAGCCAGCAGGGGACAGATGCAGCATTGAGCTGATGCGGCATCCACCTAGGTAAGTACGATTGGGAAAAAAAATCCCATGCTTCTCTTTTAAGAAAGTGCTGTTCCCCTTTGTTTTATTGGTTTGTATGCAGCCATGTTGGTGCAAGGAAAACAGAAAACTGCATCAAATTCTTACCAAAATTTTCCTTTATTGGAGCCCCGGACAACAGAAAAAAGCCAACAGTTCTAATCCTTCCCCACTCTATCCAAAACATGAAAAAAACATTTTTGGCTTTGACAAACACTCAAAAAAATGTAAAACAGACCTAAAATGTATAGTTTTCTTTTTACAATGCAAACCTCTTTTTACCTTCAGGAAAATCCCATGGATTAACATTTACGCGCAGGTTCAGCATGACAAAGAACAAGAAATGATTGGCTCCGTCAGTCAAAATGACAACGCACCCAAAATATCGCTCAGCAACTTCACGGAGGAGGAGCTGGCGGATAAGGAACTGGACACACGAGTTATCGGTAATTTCAATGCACAACTGCTTCCACGAAGCATCCTGAACCCCGGCGTGTTACTCTGATGGAAAATAATTGCTCAGCAATGTGTAGCCAGTCATTTAATCAGATATAAAGCCAAGTCGCAAAACGTCCATGACAGTATTTTAATGAATGGGTTCCACATCATTTGGCCGTGCCGGAGAACACCGAGAGGCATCCACTCCCTCTCCGCGAGAGCGCTGCTTTTCTTTGACCTCTGAGCCGATGTAGATGTTGCAAGCAATATTACCTTGTCATTGCGTTAATGTATTTTTCAAACACGCACGGTGATAGGGTTCAAAGCAATGGCACATTTGATTACCAGTTGCATTTGCACAATGATCGTGCGTCTTAAATATTCGGGGCGGCTTTGCACTTCATGGCATTAAGAACATTTAAATCCTATTAAATCAGAGAGCGTAAATGGATGTTTCTGTGAAGATGTTCTAAAGAACTGAAGTGTAATTTGCTGCATAAAAAAAAGGATATTTTTCTATTAAAATACAATAGGATGATTTTATGTGATGGGTTTTATGACAATCACAGGAAACTCAAGTAGTGAGCTCTGCGGGCTAGCTTCAAAGCCTTCACAGAGGGTAATAATGACCGAAATACGTAGATATATAATCACCATAAAATGGTAACAAATTACAATAATTATGAATTGAAAAGATCCGCAACAGCATCTCACCATCCTCTGAGTCATAGGTGTTTCTTTAAATCCTTTGGATAATTAAAATCAAAGGCTAATATTTGGCTATAGATGGATAGATAGATGGTTGGATAGATAGTATAGGTACAGTCATGGCCAAAAATATTGGCACCCCTGCATTTCTGTCAGGTAATGCACCACCCAGAAAATTGTTGCAATTACAAATGTTTAGGCATTTATAACTAAAAAGAAGGGGTTTTTTGAAATTCCACTAAGGAGCCAAAGGAAACTAAGCCCAACTCAATAAAAGAAAGGGGACTTTGACAGGTGTAGAATGTGCAATAGGTGAGCAGCATATTGAGACAACATTGAGACAATGTTGAATTGAATTGAATGTTTAGGCATTCTCATGTTTATTTCTTTTGTTTGTATTGGTATGACACAAACAAATGGAGAAAAAAATTATTGGCACCCTCAATTTAATATTTGGTAGCACGCCCCTTGGAAAAAATAACTGAGATCAATCGCTTCCAGTAACCATCAATGAGTTTCTTATACCTCTCTACTGGAATCTTGGACCACTCTTCTTTTTGCCAACTGCTCCAGGTCTCTCATATTGGAAGGGTTCCTTTTCCCAATTGCTGTTTTGAGATCTCTCTGCAAGTGCTCTAAAGGCTTTAGATTTGAACTCATTGCTGCGCAGTTCAGTACTCTTCGGGGCTTTATCTTAAACTATTTCTGGGTGCCTTTTGACGTGCGCTTTGTCCTGCTGTAAGACCCATGACCTCTGACGGAGACCCAACTTTCTGAAACTGGGCCCTACATTGCACCCCCAAATTCTTTAATAGTCTTCAGATTTTCATAATGCCATGCACACAGTCAAGACATTCAGTGTCTGGAGCAGCAAAGCAACCCCAAAATGTGAGAGAACTTTAACCATGTTTGACTGTAGGAACTGTATTCTTTCCTTTAAAGGCCTTATTTCTTTTTATGAAAACAGTGGAATGATGGGCTTTACCAAAAAGCTGTAATTTTGTTTCGCCTGTCCACAGCACATTCTCCCAAAGGGATTTTGGCTTCCTCAGATAAGTTTTGGCAAACTTCAATCTGGCTTTTTATGTTTCTGTGTCTGTGTTTCTGGGGTTTCCTGAATCTCCTACCATAGCGTCCCTTTTCATTCAGATGGCAATGTACAGTTGTACCCTGTGCCTGCAGGTCAGCTTAAATTTGTCTGGAAGTTGATCGAGGTTCTTTATCCACATTTCAAAAAATCTTTTGTTGTAATCCTTGATCAATTTTTCTCTTTCGTCCACGTCCAGGGAGTTTAGCTACAATGATATGGGCTGTAAACTTCTTGACAATGTTGCGCACAGTGGACACATGAACATTAAGATCTCTGGAGATGGACTTATAACCTTGTGATTGTCCATGCTTTTTCACAATTTTTCGTTCTCAAGTCCTCAGACAAATATTTGCTGCTCTTTCTCTTCTCCATGCTCCGTGTGGCAGACAAAGAGACACAACTGAAAGGCTGAGTACATTTTTCACCATTTTAACTGGTTGGAGGTGTGATTTCTATATTGCTAGCACCTGGTAATTGATACTGGTGAGTTTCATTACAAACTACAGGAGCATCACAAACTTGGAATGCAATTATTTCTTACAATTTTGAGAAGGTGCTGATAATTTTGTCCAGTCCATTTTTGGAGTTTTGTGTGGAATGTGTCAGATTTGGCTTTTTGTTTCTCCACTTTTTCTTGTGTCATACCAATACAAATAAATAAATAAATAAAAATGAAAATGCCTAAACATTTGTAATTGCAACACTTTTCTGGGTGAAGTGGTGCATTATCTGACAGAAATTTGGCCATGGCTGTAGGGGAATGGATGGATGGAAACTATAGATAGATTGATACTATAAATAGGCAGATGGATAGTAGGCAACCTAAAAGAGTTGGAGATCTACCTGAACAACATGGGAGGGGTACAGTGTCGCCTCCTCACACCTGATTTAAACCTTTAATTGCCGTACTACTGTGTCACAATCACATGCATTGTGTTTAATTTACATGGTAAGGAGGCAACATATCGCCCCTTCACCGCCTGTCACACTCAGATCACTTTTCAGAGGAGCAGCAGTGCCTGCTGCACTTGTGAATGAGCCCCTAGTTGCATTCAGAAGCGGTACCCTTAGGGGTCATTCACACATAAAGTTGGGGGGCTGTAAAACCCTGTGGTTGAGTTTACGGTCCCCAATACCTACCCACCGCCCACCCATGTTTTGTGCATAGATCACTATTCGTGGTGATCTGTTGCTGCCCAGGCACATGGAGGAGAACTGGGTCACAAACCTGTTATAAAAATGTGGCCATCATGGTTGTCATCGTAGTAATTTGTGCCACTATTAACCAAACTCATCCTAATGTTACACCAACAATTTGCTTAAACCACCCCCGCCCCCTAGTGACACTAATACACTAATCAGTGTTAAAATATGTCACTGTACCAATGACACTAGCTGGGAAGGGCTTAAACATCTAGGGTGATCAAAGGGTTAACTGTGTGCCTAGCCAGTGTTTGTTTACTGTATGAGCTGTTTATAGCAATGGTATTTAAGGCATTATTCACTTTGTATTCACTTTTGCACTGTATAATGCTTATCATGGTGTTTATTCTGTATACTAATTTATTCAAATTGGTTGTTTATGCGCTGCACTGTTTTACATATAAGATTTTGTAGGTATCAGAGATATTAGTGTTCAGCTGCATGACTTTATTTAGAATCACTAGCGCAGATTTTTTTCCTTTATTAATTTTAAGTGGTTAGAACAGTTACATAGCTTAAAATACATTGCATTGCAATTCGTAATTCATTCTGGTAAATGAAGGTATAGTGAAAAATATTTAGAATCCTATTGCATGACCAGAGCTATGAAATGTAATTGGAACAATTTGCACAAGATTAAGTCATGTTCTTAGCATTCTGCAAATACTGCCATCATTTTTTTTTTTAAGCCTTAAGCCTTAATAATATACACTTTAACCACTTAACGACCAGCCACGTAGATCTACGTCGGCTGACTTTGAGTGGTTATACCGGGATGATGCCTCTAGCTAGAGGCATCATCCCGGTACCGTTGTTTGAAGCCGGCGGTCGGCTTTCCGTCGGTAACGATCGATGCGGCTCGGGAGCCGCTCGATCGTTACCCGGGGGGGCGGAAGGGGACGTCCCCCCCCTCCCGCCGCCTTCCGCGGCTTTGCTCGGGGCTCCCGTCCCACCGGGAGCCCCGAGCACCCAGCCGGCACGTCCGCCGGCTGGATGGAGTCCCGATGAATGCCGGAAACGGCATCGATCGGGTCTCCGATGACGTAACCCGGAGGCGGCGTCCATGACGTCACATCCGGGTTACTGTGCCGCAAAAGGCGGCAGATTTAAAAAACGGCTGTATGCAAAAATGCCGTTTTTGGCGTTTTGCATACAGGGAAGTGTAGTGAAGGGGTCTAGGGTCTTTTAGACCCTCGATCCCTCCATAAAGTGTACCTGTCACACATATTGCTGTCACAAGGGATGTTTACATTGCTTGTGACAGCAATAAAAGTGATCAGATTTTTTTTTTTTTTAAAAAACCTGTAATAAAGTTAAAAAAAAAGAAAAAATAAATAGGAAAAAAAAAAAAAAATTTAGCCGCCCCTGTCACCGTTAGCTCGCGCACAAAAAAAAAACGTATACGCAAGTCGAGCCACAAATGAAATCGCTGTTCAAACCACACATGTGAGGTATCGCCGCGATCGCCAGAGCGTGGGCAATAATTTAAAAAAAAGAGCTACACTCTAACTCAAAACTGGTAACCGTTAAATAAATTTAAAGCGTCGCAGATTGAGATCTCTATTGACCGTAGTTTGTCGCTATCCCACGGGGGGGCGCAATTTTAAACCGTAACATGTTTGGTATCTATTTACTCGGCGTGACATGTTCTTTCACAATATACAAAAAAAATGGGCTAACTTTACTGTTTAGTATTTTTTAAAATTAGTGAAATGTGATTTTTCAAATTTTTTCCAAAAAAATGGCGTTTTAAAGACCGCTGCGCAAATACCGCGTGACAAAAAATTTTGCAATGACCGACATTTTATTCTCCAGAGTCTTTGCTAAAAAAAATATATATAATGTTTGGGGGTTCTAAGTAGTTTTCTAGGAAAAAATACTGATTTTAACTTGTGAACAAAAAGTGTCCGAAATAGGGCTGGGGGTAAAGTGGTTAAGGGCCATATTTAGAAAATGACCAATGTCAAATATATTTAAAGGTTTCTTCTAGTTAATTTTAAGACTGAAAAAAGTAAATATTTTTACAGGCAAAATAGTTTTCAAGCCATTAACCGGCATGCAGATCGTTGCATTGATTCTTTACCATTTTTTTAAAATGATCTTTACTTTTTAAACATATTTATTTTATTGTTTTTCAGGTAGCATATCCACGATTGCAAACAGTGAAAGCACAAAGGAAATTCCAAATTGTACAAGTGTTTAATGTTGACAAAACTTCTAGCTGGGCCAAAATTCAGACTTCTTTTTCTACGGGAAGGAATCCATTTCTCATTTTCTGCCCTTCTGTGCCACATTTGTAAATAGGAAGTACATGAGATGCGTTCGTTAAAAAAAAAAAGGAAAAAAAAAAACTGAAAAATAACTTTAACACTTGCTTTGTTTTTTTTTTGTTTTTTTTTTCTACTTTGTAAAATAATGTGTTTTGCCAGAGGTGACAACTAAGTTTTATTTTCAGTTGTTCCATTAAACAATCCTGGAGATTCCCCCGGATTCTAATTTCCATTGCTCTGGTGAGAAATGTTTCATTATGAGAAGGACCTCAGGGATGTTTTTTTGAAGGCCTTTTGGAAAGCCAGGTGTTCATTTGACGTGACCAGCGTTGTTTATTACCAATTTTCCCGAAACAGACCGGAATTTCATTTAACGACTTTACCTTCAGAATTTTGTTACTCATTACGGTCTCCATCCAAGCTGGAGAATCACATTCTTCATTCAAGCCACAAATTGATTGTCCACTTGGCTTTACACAAAGACAAATATCCACTGCCATCTTCAACATATGTGAACATATGTACAGACTCCCTATATTTTATTTTGCAGAAGTTGGACAAGTGCTTCTAAGGAAAAAAAAAAAATCACATTTCACGACTTTGTTCTGAGAACTTTCATCTCTTAAAAATACAAAAGAAAACATGAATTTCTAATCTCTCCTTTGGTATCCGAAGGTTGATATGTTGACAAGATGTTATTGCGTTCGGGGGAGGATGTCACCTTTCTTTGTCTACGCCAAGTATGAAATGGATAATATGTGTTCAACAGTGACAAAAAATAAAAAAAATTAATAAAAATACTGTGAAATAATCTACCAGTTTTCTATACCGGTGGAATGGAGTTCAAACCAATTAAACATCATTCAGCGTCATGGAGATTGTTTAACAACCTGAAAACAATGTACAATATTTATTTTTGCTCATTTTATTAAAGAAATCAGGGAAGAGTTTTTGTTTTATTATTTTATGCATGCAGAAGTAACGTGTTGCACTTTTAAATAGTAACTCCAACACTGGTCATCGGTAGCTGAATTTGTGCTCTGATTGGATACATTTGTGAAAAAACATTTTTTTTTTTTTTTCATGTAGAAATCCATATTGTTATATTGATTTTTTATTTTTTATTTTTTATTTTTTTAAATAGATCCACTGGCTATTTGGAGATAAGACATTGAATCCCTGTTAGATTTGAAAATATCTAGTAGCAAATGGATTTTGTTTTAGACTGGCTGTTCTTTTTGGAAAATGTCAAATCATTTTTAATAGGTTCTGGTAGAAAAAAAAACAACAACAAAGAAAATAAAGGCAAACACACTGCATATTTTTTGCAAGTTTATGAGAAATTTCAGATGGTACTTTCATGGTCAGTGCTTTTAAAATGTCTTATTTTTTTTTTTTCTAAGTCTGTATACACAAGTATAAAATTATAATCTTTACAGAATTGTTATTCTGACAGCAGTGTGCATTTTGAATCATATATACCATCTGACATTTTGATGTTATTTTTTTAAGCCCCTGCTTTACAAGATGGATAACTGAATCAAAAATTTTAATCTGTTTTTCTCTCTTCTTGGTTTGATGGGTTCAATGCTCCTACTGTGTCTTATAAAAAAAAATTCTGGTTTGTTCAACCACTGTCACCCTTTGCATGTTTATAGCAATGGTACTCAAGGCATATTGTAAATAAGTATGATGTAAATAGCTTTTTAATTTCTTGGAAATAAATTAATGTTTAGTAATATAAAGAAGGATTAAGAGTCCGTTGTATATTACTGGGATTTTGACCTTACACTTAACCTTAAGCTTTTCGACTGTCTGTACATTCTTGACTTCCCATTGGGAGATCATATTGCATTAAATGCACCACTACTCTACTCTACTACTACACTAATTACCACTATTAATATAAAAGGATTATACTTTCACACATTAAAAGATATATATGTATATATACATATACACTATATTACCAAAAACTAGACCTTGCTTTGTACACGGGTGCGCAATCGTGTTGGAACAGGAAGGAGCAATCCCCAAACTGTTCTGACAAAGTTGGGAGCATGAAATTGTCCAAAATGTCTTGGTATGCTGACGCCTTAAATGTTCCCTTCACTGGAACTATGGGGTCGAGCCCAACCCCTGAAAAACAACCCTACACCATAATCCTCCCTCCACCAAATAATTTGGAGCAGTGCACAAAGCAAGGTCCAAAAAGACATGGATGAGCAAGTTTGGAGTGGGGGAACTAGGGTTGGGTGAAGGGTTTGGCCCGAGCATGAGTTCGATGAACATCTGAATTATCAGAGCGTCTGACCGTTTGTTCGGCCTGCCGAATTACCACAATGCACTGTGCCGCCACATTGGATGCCCTGATTGACTGAAGCAATGAAATCTTTGCCCAATCAGGGCACATAGCACTGTCAGAGCCATAATTAGAGAAAGTAATGATGACTCTATCCAATCATGGCTCATTGCTCTTCGTCCCACCTTACACTATAAAACTATTCTTTCAATAGTGGCCATTTGTAGTGTGATATCAGTGTGGAGATAGATAGAACAGGGCTCTGTTCAGTACTGCTAGGGGGTTAGTGTGCTATAGTGTGCTATTGTGATTCTATTGTCAGTGCAGAATATCAGTTTAGTGTGAATCTAGTAATAGTTCAGTCAGTGTGAGTGTAGTGCCCATTCATTTTTACTTTAGTGTCACTTTAGTGTGAATCTAGTGATAGTTCATTTGACTTTAGTGTCAGTCTATGTTGTCAGGGCAGGTTTACTGCAGTATATTTCAGTGTGTTAGTGCACGTTTAACACAGTATATTTAGTGCGTTACTGCACGTTTAATGCAGTACATTTCAGTGAGTTACTGCACGTTAAAGGCATTATATTTCAGTGCGTTATTGCATGTTTAATGCAGTATATTTCAGTGCATTACTGTGCGTTTACCGCTGAATATTTCAGTTTGTTAGTGCACGTTTAACACAGTATATTTCAGTGTGTTACTGCACGTTTAATGCTGTACATTTCAGTTCATTATTGCACGTTTAATGCAGTATATTACAGTGTGTTGCTGCATGTTTAATGCAGTATATTGCAGTGCATCAGTGCAGTTTTACTGCAGTACATTGTAGTGTGTCTATGTAGTGAGTGTTAATAGACACCCCCCCCATCATGCCTTGGAGGCCAATAAGGAGAGACAGACATTCCCATGGCACTGTGCGGGGACCAGCAACGTCTGTGTCCTCAGGCAGGGCATAATTTCCTCTATTTAGTGATGTTGCCTGTGCCATCCAGCCAGCCACAGCATGCAGAGGAAGTGGTGGACTGGCTTACTAAACCATCCTCATCCTCCTCATCCTTCGTCACCCAAGCAGAGACTAATGCGCAGTCCACTGCAGCTGCCATAGTGGCTAAATCTGCCTCTTTTTTCACCACCAACACCCAAAGCCCAGTTTTTACACCACTGTTTGACAGGTGCAAATTATTAAAATTTTTGACAGCAAGGCCAATTCTTGCTTTCATCAAGAGTATCTCTATAAGGTTACGGTGTGAAGGCGCCACCAACATCCAAAGCCCAATTTTTCTGCAACTGTTACTTCTATCCAAAGTCTGCGGAAAAGACACCAGAATTTATTCTAAAAATCTTTACTCAGTGCACTACATTGTGGCCTCATTATGCAGAATGGCTCCCCAAGCTGTTATTTCAAAAATAAAGAAAGCTTGCGGTAAAATTGTCCTTTTTTGGCTTTATAAATGTCATTATTGCTGCAACAGGTTCTATACACATTACAGATGTGCCACTTTACAGGCAGACTAAAGGGACCCCCCAGGCACTATATTGGAAGGATATTTTCATTTTTATTGTTATTTCTCATTTTTATGTTTTCACTTTTTTTCATTGATACATGTCCCCCAGGGCAGTACCTGGACCCCCATAATTACTTGCATATAAGCCTTAAAAAGGGGCACTTTTGATTTTCCAGTTTCGGTGGCATAGACTTCAATGGAGTTCGTTAATTAGTTACGAACGTTTGTGATGTTCGAAAATTCCACCGCAAACTGAACAGGGAGCCGTTTGGCCCATCCCTGAGAGGAACTTGACTGGCCTGCACAGAGTCCTGATCTTAACCCAATAGAAAACCTTTGGGATGAATTAGAGCAGAGACTGCCAGCCAGGCCTTCTCTCCAACATCAGTGCCTGACTTCACATATGCAAGAATGATCAAACATTCCTATAGACACACTCCTAAACCTGGTGGACAGCCTTCCCAGAAGAGTTGAAGCTGTTATAGCTGCAAAGGGTGGGCCAACTCAATATTGAACCCTACGGACTAAGACTGGGATGCCATTAACGTTCATGTGCATGTAAAGGCAGGCGTCCCAATACTTTTGGTAATGTAGTGTATATATAATTTTTTTTTTTTTTTTTTTGCTTTATATTTGAACATATGTTTTGAATTAAAAAATATGATTTTGTTTTTTTTTTATTTTATTATTATTGCTTTAGTTTATTATTTTCAAATGTTGTATATTTGTCATACTGTTGTGTCACATAACCAAGGCTACAGGTCACTATTTTATTTACTAACCAATGGTGAAGAGGGTTGAAGTTAATTTGGCTTTTGTGGTTTATAATGTATTTTATGTTATCAAATGTCTATTAAGTGGGTATGTAAACAGTTTATTATGTTGGATTGATTGGTGATCAAGGCACTGCATATCATGTTAATGTCAATCCAAAAAAAAAACCATGCAGATGGGACTTTATAGGTGCCAAAAGACAGCATTAATTAAAATCATTCTTTTTATTCAATACATAAAGAAGGATATTGCATTTTATATACATAGGTACATGAATATGTAAACAGTTGGTTGAGGCTTTGTTCACAATGGGGCGACCTGTCAGGCGCCTGCCATAGAGTAGCTGTGGACCCGTTCTAATAGGAGCGACACAAGTCGCTCCGACTTAGAAAAAGGGTCCGGAGCTTCTTTGGGGCGACCTGGAGCGACCTGCATTGACTTCAATGATATGAAGTCCGTGCCGGCCGCTCCAAGGTCGCGGTGCGAGCTGCGCACCGCGACCTGTGAGGTCGCCCCGGCAAGTAGCCTCGCCCCAGTGTGAACGGGGTCTAAAGGAAATGTAGTTGTCCTGTGAGGGCCCCCTCATGGCTTCTACGATATATAGATCCTTTGTAGTCACACTTTATTTGCTTTTTTAGCCTCACATTTCCAGCTTCTAGAACTAAAAGGCAAGGGACTCAAATTATTGCAAAAACACGCGTGTAACAAAAAAGTTAGAAAATATACTTATCTTACTGCTGGCCTCCACACTGGAGAAGGTAAGGTCACAAGGAATGCTGAGTATCTCAAATCTCACTTGAGGACAATTCAGTGCATCTTCTCACAAGCTTTGGGATCCTCATTGTTTCTAGTCTCTCAATGTAAGGATAGCGATGTCACAGTTGTCTTAAGTGAAGTGCTCAAAAGTTGGGTGCAAGATAGGTATATTTTGCAACTTTTTTCCTCTAGGTGTTTTATTGTTTAATGCAATCATCATGCTGTATGTACAAAAGGGTGCCTAGGCACTGTCACATGTATAGAAGGCTGCCCAGTTGAACCAGTGGTCTAGGGCAGTGGTCCTCAACTTGCAGTATGGGAGGTCTGGGCAAAGCACCACTGCAAGGAAGACCTTTACTTTCCTCAATATTCTGCTTTAAGTAAAGGTATTTTTCAAATTTAAATACTGTAAAATGTGCTCCAGATTTCATAATAGGAAGCACATAGGGGTCTAATTATAAAAATAAATTGTTGGAAGACTGTGACAAGCATTTGCCCATTTTGGTTGAATTACACAATTATGAGGTTGAAAAAAGACGCCAGTCCATCCAGTTCAACCTATGATGAATGTGTGTGTACATTTGCTGTTAATAGTACATTGTATACCCCTGTACATTGTGGTCGTTAAGGTGTCCATCTAATAGCTTTTTTAAACTATTGATGCTCCCTGCTGATACCACTGCTTGTGGAAGATAATTCCACATCCTTACCGCTCTGACAGTAAAGAACCCTTCACGCAGTTTATGGTTAAAACCGCTTCTCTTCTAATTTTAGCGAATGACCGCGTGTCTTTTTAAATTACTTTTCACTGAAAAGTTTGTTCCCTATGCTAGGGTCACCAGTACGGTATTTGTACATTGATATCATATCCCCTCTCAAGCGTCTCTTCTCTCGAGAGAATAAGTTCAATGTTTGCAGTTTTTCCTCAAAGCTGAAGTCCTCCATTCCCTTTATTTGCTTTGTTGCCCTTCTCTGGACTCTCTCCAGTTCCAGCACATCCTTCCTGAGGACCGGTGCCCATAACTGGACAGCATACTCCAGATGCGGCTGGACCAGAGTCTTGTAGAGTGGGAGAATTATCGTTTTATCCCTTGAGTTAATCCCCCTTTTTTTTATACATGCCAGTATTCTGTTTGCTTTGCTTGCAGCAGCTTGACATTGCATGCCATTGCTGAGCTTTTTGTCTACTAGGACCCCCTGGTCCTTTTCCTTTTTGGATCCCCCCAGAGGCTCCCCCCCCCCCCTAGCGAGTAACTTGCATTCGTAATTCTGGCACCCAAATGCAATACTTTACATTTTTTAACATTAAACCTCATTTGTCATGTAGTTGCCCACCCCATTATTTTTTTCAGGTCTTCTTGTAAGGTTTCCTCATCCTGCGTAGAAGTTATAGCCCTGCTTAGCATCGTCCGCAAATACTGAGATTGAGCTGTTTATCCCATCCTCTAGATCGTTTATGAATAAATAAAACAGGATTGGTCCCAGGACAGATCCTTGGGGGACCCCACTTTCAACACCAGACCAATCTGAGTACTCCCCATTTATCCCCATCCTCTGGACTCGCCAGTTTTCAATCCAGGTACTCACTCTTTGGTCCTTGCCTACGTACCTTAGTTTGTACAGTAAGCGTTTGTGGGGAACTGTATCAAATGCCTTTGCAGAATCCAGATACACCACATCCACAGGCCTTCCTTTATCTGGATGATAGCTCACTTCTTCAAAGAAGGTTAATAGATTGGTCTGGCAACAACAAATCCATGCTGATCTCTACTAATGAATCCCTTATCATCCCCTCCAATAGCTTGCAAACTATTGATGTTAGGCTTACCAGCCTGTAGTTCCCAGGGATATATCTTGGTCCTTTTTAAAATATTGGTGCCATGTTGGCTTTTCTCCAATCAGCTGGTACCATGCTTGTCAGTAGACCTCAACACGATGGAACACCTTTGGGATGAATTTGAGCAGAGGCTGCGAGCCAGGCCTTCTCGTCCACATCATTACCTGACCTCATAAATGCACTTTTGGAAGAATGGTCAAACATTCCATAGACACATTCCTAAATCTTGTGGAAGGCCCTCCCAAAAATGTTGAAGCTTTTATAGCTGCAATGGTTGGGCCAACTTAATATTGAACCCTACAGACTAAGACTGGGATGTCAATATAGTCCATGTGTGTGTAAAGGCAGGCGTTCCAATACCTTTGACAATATATTGTGTGTGTGTGTATATATACATATATTTACATATATATGTGTATATATATATTTACATATATGTATATGTATATATATATATATATATATATATATATATATATATATATATATATATATATATATATATACTGTATCTCACAAAAGTGGGTTGACCCCTCACATTTTTGTAAATATTTTATTCTATCTTTTCATGTGACAACACTGAAGAAATGACACTTTGCTACAATGTAAAGTAGTGAGTGTACAGCTTGTATAACAGTGTAAATTTGCTGTCCCCTCAAAATAACTCAACACACAGCCATTAATGTCTAAACCGCTGGCAACAAAAGTGAGTACACCCTTACGTGACAATGTCCAAATTGGGGCCAAAGTGTCAATATTTTGTGTGGCCACCATTATTTTCCAGCACTGCCTTAACCCTCTTGTGCATGGAGTTCACCAGAGCTTCACAGGTTGCCACTGGAGTCCTCTTCCACTCCTCCATGAAGACATCACAGAGCTGGTGGATGTTAGAGCCCTTGCACTCCTCCACCTTCCGTTTGAGGATGCCCCACAGATGCTCAATAGGGTTTAGGTCTGGAGACATGCTTGTCAGGGAACTAGCTGCATGAATACGCACGCACGTATTGCAAACGCACGTCCGCTAGGGCGAAGACGTGTGCGTGTTGGCCCACAAAGTGGATGTCCAATCCCAGCACCCTCTGGCCTTTAAAAGGATATCTGTGGCACATGAACATTGCTGACTGGTCTTCAGCTTCCTGTTTCCTGCTTCCTGTGTTTGTTGCTGCTTCTGATCACCTGTTGACAACCCGGCTTGTTCTTGGATTCCTCTTGTCTCGCTCCCAGCTCTGACCTCGGATTGTTCACGGATCTTCTCTTGTCATCTGCCCTGTGTATGACCACGGCTTGCCTAACCACGACTCTGCTATCTGATCTGCTGACCTCTGGCTTACTGACCTCTGCTTCTGTCCCCGACTACGCCTTTGGCTGTGCCTTGTCTGCTGTGATCTGCCTTGGTGCCCACCTGCTGTACCCAGCCTGCAGAACCTGCTTCCAGTACTTACCTGTTGATCCTGCCAGCTGCACTCTCCATTACAAACTACTTCCAGCCGTGTGCAGTCTGCAACTACCACAGCACTCCTGGGTCCTAGTGCTCACCTTCTCTGGTGTTCACCTGCAGAGATATATTCCTACCATCAACCCTCATCTGGGGCACAGCTGGCAATCCCTGCTACTTTGGGCTTCGTGCTTCCTGTTGCCACCTTCAGGGACACCAAGCACTCAGCCGCAAGGAGAGCCCTCTCGGCATTTCGGCTTCAGGACCAGGTACGTGACAGTACCAGTCAGCCATAAAATGTCTGAAGCCGACAGAGGTGCGTCTCCGCTAGAGGCTTTGTGCCAACAAGTTACAGCCCTCACACAAGCCGTACAGAATTTACAAGAAGGCTATATGCAACTAGAAGGTCGCCTGCACAGCATACCCTCTACGTCCTTTTCTGCTTGCCAGAATACCGCACATGAGGTCTCTGCTCCAGCCTCTGCTGTTTTTGAACGCACCGCTGTCATACCCACAGTAGTGGTACCAGGGCAGCCATCAGAAATTTTGGGGCCCCTTATACAGCTTTAGGCCTGGGCCCCTCGGGCCTGACCACCAGGTTACATCCTCCTTCTCTGCGGGGACCTGTGAATGCATATGATTGGCTGCTAGGATGCCAGGCGGTTCTAGCAACCAATAATTTTGACAGCGGTGACCAGCAGCAGGATAGGAGTCAGGAGCCCGTGCAGCGGGTGGCACCAGCAGGAGTCGGGACTAGTTAACATTGTAGGGGAGGAAAGGAACAAAGGAAGAGGTGCCAACTTGGAGCATGGGGCATCCCGAGGGACTGGGCCCCTCAGGACGCCCGGGCCCCCTACATCTGTATGGGCTGTACCCCCCTGATGGCAGCCCTGAGTGGTACCTCCACCTGAACCAAGGGTCCCCATACCAGAACTTTTCTCCGGGGACCGAAGAAAATTCAGAGCGTTTAAAAATGCTTGTCAGTTATACCTAGCTCTGCAGCCACGGACTTTCTCCCTTGAAACTGTCAAAGTCGGTTTCATCATCTCCTTGCTGACAGAAGAACCTCAATCCTGGGCCCATCATCTTATGGAACAAAGTAACCCAGTCCTAGACTCAGTTTCAGCCTTTTTTGAAGCCATGGCACAGCTGTATGATGACCCCCAGCGAATGGCTTTGGCCGAAGCGGCCCTGCACACACTCCAGCAAGGGAATCGGCCTGTAGAGGACTATACGGTTGAATTCCGCAAATGGTCAGCAGATACAGACTGGAATGAAGCCGCACTCAAGTACCAGTTCCGGCTTGGTCTGTCCGAGGCGCTCAAAGATGAACTGGCCCGGGTGGAAGCTCCCACTACCCTTGAACGCCTTATACAGTTAGCTATACAGCTTGACCGCCGATTACGGGAGCGGCGCTTTGAACGGACTCAATCTTACAAACCTCCAGTAACCACCACTACACCCATGCAATTCGGCCTGTTGCAGCCTTCCCTGACCCCTGAAGAGAGGATCCGCCGGCGGCAAGCCAACCTTTGTCTATACTGTGGCGGTACGGGACATTTCCTTCGAAACTGCCCTGTGAGACCCAGTAAGTTCCTGTCCTCTCGTCCCACATATGCCTCGGTCGCTGGATCCTCCCCCGCTCATATCATCTTGCCTGTCTCACTGCAAGTGGCAGAAGGGGAAGTCAAATTCCGAGCCATTGTTGATTCAGGCGCCTGCAGTTGTTTTCTGGATCTTACATTAGCTAAGAAATTACAGATTCCACTTAGACCTAAAAGACTGAGTCTTACTGTTCACCTGGCAGACGGCACCATTCCCAAGTCGGGGCCCATTACCCAAGAGACTGAACCAATTCTAACGATTACTGACTCTGGACATCAAGAGTTCCTATGTTTCGATGTCCTCTACTCCCCCTTGTTTCCGGTAATACTCGGCCTTCCCTGGTTGAGGGCCCATAATCCCAAGATTGACTGGTCAAAAGGGGAGATCATGTTCCCTTCAGCCTACTGCCAGCAGCATTGTTTCGCTCCTGAACCATTGGACTCTCCCAGCTGCCTGACCGTTCAGGCAGTCTCAGATATCGGTCAGTATGTGGCTACTAGCTATCATGACTTCCTGGATGTGTTCGATAAGAAGAAAGCTGATGTGTTGCCACCTCATCGCTCTTATGACTGTCCTATTGAACTACTTCCAAGTGCAGAAATTCCTTTTGGTCGGATTTTTCCATTATCAGAAATAGAGCTGGAGGCTCTACGACTCTACATAAACGAGAATCTGGAAAAAGGATTTATCCGTCCATCCTCTTCCCTTGCAGGAGCAGGAATCTTCTTTGTTCAAAAGAAGGATCATACACTCAGACCTTGTGTAGATTACAGGGAATTGAATAAAATTACGGTCAAGAACCGCTACCCGCTACCTCTCATACCAGAACTGTTTCAACGATTTCGAGCTGCTCGAGTTTTCACTAAACTGGATCTACGAGGTGCATACAATTTAGTCCGAATTAGAGAAGGCGACGAGTGGAAAACGGCCTTCCGAACCCGTTTCGGACATTTTGAATACCTTGTGATGCCTTTTGGACTTTGCAATGCCCCAGCCACTTTCCAACACCTTGTAAATGACATCTTTAGAGAATTTCTGGATTACTTCCTTATAGTCTATCTTGATGATATTCTCATTTTCTCTGCATCTCTTGAATTGCATCGTGTGCACGTAAAGAAAGTCTTGTCTACCCTCAGGAAACATGGACTCTACGCCAAGGCAGAGAAATGCGAATTTGAGAGACAAACCATCCAGTTCCTAGGATTGATCATATCCACTGAAATTCACTGATGGTATCGCTATGGACCCCCAAAAGGTGTCTTCCATCCTGGAATGGCCTGCCCCAGTGGATAAAAAAGGAATCCAAAGATTTGTGGGGTTCGCCAACTTTTACAGGAGATTTATTAAAGGGTTCTCATCCATTATTGCTCCCATTACCCAGCTCACACGTCAACATTCCCGATTTCAGTGGTCCCAGGAAGCCCAGGCGGCCTTCAATAAACTGAAAGCTCTTTTCACCTCCGCTCCAATACTTCGGCACCCAGACCCTGCTCTGCCTTATGTCTTGGAGGTTGATGCCTCCAAGGTCGCCACTGGGGCAATCTTGTCACAACGTATGGGGCCTAAAGCCTTGCTCCATCCGGTAGCTTTTTTTTCTCGGAAGCTGAGTCAAGCAGAAAGGAATTATGATGTCGGTGATCGGGAGCTACTGGCTATCAAAACAGCCTTAGAAGAATGGCGATATCTTTTGGAAGGAGCTGCCCATCCAGTGATGATATTTACAGATCACAAGAATCTGGAATATCTTAGGACTGCTAAACGCCTTAGGCCTCGGCAAGCACGGTGGGCTTTGTTCTTCTCCCGATTTAATTTTCATATCACCTACAGGCCAGGGTCAAAAAACGGCAAGGCCGATGGACTTTCACGAATGTTTCCAGAGACCCCTGAAATAGCCTCCTCCAGTACCATCCTTTCACCACAAAACTTTTTGTTGTTGCATCCTGATTTAAAATCAGCCATCCAGCAAGCTTCCACTCAGTGTCCGGAGTCTGAAGTTCGTTCCTTGAAAAAACAAGACAATTTTTTCTGGCAAAATAACAAGATCTTCGTTCCACAAGAAGCAAGGACCCTAGTCCTGAAGGCATGTCATGACCATCAATTAGTGGGTCATTTCGGGGTACACAAGACCATTGAGCTCATTCAACGATCTTTTTGGTGGCCAGGCCTGAGTCAGGACTGTAAGGATTATGTTGGCTCCTGTACTACGTGCCTTCGTAATAAGGGAAGTAACACCAGAGCCTGGGGCCTGCTAAGGCCGTTACCAATTCCTGATTTGCCCTGGAAGATGTTGTCAATGGACTTTATAGTGGGCCTGCCTCCGGCTGAGGGATTCACATCCATCTTTGTAGTCATTGATCGATTATCTAAGATGTCGCATTTTGTGCCTATGGTGGGCACACCTTCAGCCACAGACACGGCTCAGGCTTTTATTAAAGAAGTAGTGAGACTTCACGGCTTGCCCAAAAGCATTGTATCAGACAGAGGTGTGCAATTTACCTCCAAATTCTGGAGAACCCTTTGCAAAGCTTTAAATATTGATGTCTGCTTGTCCTCAGCCTACCACCCACAAAGCAATGGTCAGACAGAGAGGACCAACCAGACCTTAGAGCAGTATCTTCGGTGTTTCTCCACCTTTTCACAGGACAACTGGGTATCTCTGCTCCCCTGTGCTGAATTTGCCTACAATAACTCAGTGCACGCGGCCACCAACCAAACCCCATTCTGGGCTAACTATGGCTTTCATCCATGCTTTTTTCCAGATTCTCTGCCAGAAACTGATGTGCCCGCAGTACAAGATAGATTAACCTCCATCTTTACGAATTACCAGACCCTGCAGGAGGCAATACAAAAGGCCCAGGATGACTATAAAAGGAATTATGATAAGAAGAGAAGGGAGAACCCGGCCTTCAAGGTTGGTGACAGAGTGTGGCTGTCTACGGCCAACCTAAAACTCCCCTGTCCTTCTCGTAAGCTGGGACCAAGGTTCATCGGACCTTTCGGAATTAAAAGAATCATCAATCCTGTGGCTTTCGAACTTTCTCTTCCGCAATCTTACAAAATTCACCCAGTCTTCCATGTGTCTCTTCTTAAACCTGCTGTTCCAGATCGTTTCCCAGGAAGGGAGAATTTCGTTTCCCAGGAAACTGAATTTGAGGTGGAAGCAATACTGGATTGCAGAAAGCGAGGAAGACATATTCAGTATCTTGTTAAGTGGAAGGGATATCCACCTGAAGAAAATTCATGGGAGCCTGAGGTAAATATTCATGCCCCCAGGTTACTGCAAGAATTCTTCAACAGAAACCCTGAGAAGGTGTCATGTTTGGGCATCCGGAGGCTGCCCATAAGGGGGGGGCACTGTCAGGGAACTAGCCGCAAGAATACGCACGCACGTATTGCAAACGCACGTCCGCTAGGGCGAAGACGTGTGCGTGCTGGCCCACAAAGTGGATGTCCAATCCCAGCACCCTCTGGCCTTTAAAAGGATATCTGTGGCACATGAACATTGCTGACTGGTCTTCAGCTTCCTGTTTCCTGTTTCCTGCTTCCTGTGTTTGTTGCTGCTTCTGATCACCTGTTGACAACCCGGCTTGTTCTTGGATTCCTCTTGTCTCGCTCCCAGCTCTGACCTCGGATTGTTCACGGATCTTCTCTTGTCATCTGCCCTGTGTATGACCCCAGCTTGCCTAACCACGACTCTGCTATCTGATCTGCTGACCTCTGGCTTACTGACCTCTGCTTCTGTCCCCGACTACGCCTTTGGCTGTGCCTTGTCTGCTGTGATCTGCCTTGGTGCCCACCTGCTGTACCCAGCCTGCAGAACCTGCTTCCAGTACTTACCTGTTGATCCTGCCAGCTGCACTCTCCATTACAAACTACTTCCAGCCGTGTGCAGTCTGCAACTACCACAGCACTCCTGGGTCCTAGTGCACACCTCCTCTGGTGTTCACCTGCAGAGATATATTCCTACCATCAACCCTCATCTGGGGCACAGCTGGCAATCCCTGCTACTTTGGGCTTCGTGCTTCCTGTTACCACCTTCAGGGACACCAAGCACTCAGCCGCAAGGAGAGCCCTCTCGGCATTTCAGCTTCAGGACCAGGTACGTGACATGCTTGGCCAGTCCATCACCTTTACCCTCAGCTTCTTTAGCAAGGCAGTGGTCATCTTGGAGGTGTGTTTGGGGTTGTTATCATGTTGGAATACTGCCCTGCAGCCCAGTCTCCGAAGGGAGGGAATCATGTTCTGCTTCAGTATGTCATAGTACATGTTGGCATTTATATTTCCCTCAATAAACTGTAGTTTCCCAGTGTCGGATCATGACACTCCCACCACCATGCTTGACTGTAGGCAAGACACACTTGTCTTTGTACTCCTCACCTTATTGCTGCCACAAAGGCTTGACACCAAATAGGTTTATCTTGGTCTCATCAGACCACAGGGCATGGTTCCAGTAATCCATGTCCTTAGTCTGCTTGTCATCAGCAACTGTTTGTGGGCTTTCTTGTGCATCATCTTTAAAAGAGGCTTCCTTCTGGGACGACAGCCATGCAGACCAATTTGATGCAGTGTGTGGCGTATGGTCTGAGGACTTTCAGGCTGACCCCCGACCCCTTCAACCTCTGCAGCAATGCTGGAAACAATCATACGCCTACTTCCCAAAGACAACCTCTGGATATGAGGCTGAGCACATGCATTCTACTTCTTTGGTCGACCATGGCGAGGCCTGTTCAGAGTGGAACCTGTCCTGTTAAACCTCTGTATGGTCTTGGCCACCGTGCTGCAGCTCAGTTTCAAGGTCTTGGCAATCTTCTTATAGCCTAGGCCATCTTTATGCAGAGCAACAATTCTTTTTTTCAGATCCTCAGAGAGTTCTTTGCCATGAGGTGCCATGTTGAACTTCCAGTGACCAGTATGAGAGAATGAGAGCTTTAACACCAAATTTAATACACCTGCTCCCCATTCACACCTGAGACCTTGTAACACTAATGAGTCACATGACACCGGGGAGGGAAAATTGTTAATTGGGTCCAATTTGGACATTTTCCCTTAGGGGTGTACTCACTTTTGTTGCCAGCGGTTTAGACATTAATGGCTGTTTGTTGAGTTATTTTGAAGAGGCAGCAAATTTACACTGTTATACAAGCTGTACACTCATTACTTGACATTGTAGCAAAGTGTCATTTCTTCAGCATTGTCACATGAAAAGATATAATAAAATATTTACATAAATGTGAGGGGTGTACTCACTTTTGTGAAAAAAAAAAAAAAAAAAAAAATATATATATATATATATATACATACATACACACACACACACATATATATATATATAAAGTAACAACATCAAATAACACAAGATGATTGAGCAATAACTGATTGATTAATCAACAGGGTAGATCTACTGTTTTTGAAGAGAGAGAGAGAGAGATACAGATAAACCGAGGCAAGAAAGGTATTTACAAATGAGTCTGTAAGCTGTTTTGGATGTGAAAATTACAAATGATTGCTGGGAAAACTGAAAGATAAAAAGTAAATTAAATTTAAAAAAATGTATATATATATATATATATATATACACACACACACACATACACAGTTTTTTTTCCTGCAAGAACATTTTTTTTTTCTATTTTTTTATGCACATTAAAAATACACATCTTTGGCCTGAAGAATACGTATAACCCCCTAAATATTACATATTTTCTGAAAACAGGAAAGCTTTAGAATTAAAAAAATGATAATTACACATTTTTATATTTTGTGATATTTGCACAACTTTTTATCAAACTATTATTTTTGCTAAACATACATTAACATTTATTTTAGTGTCCACAAACTCAATATAATCCCTATTGTACTCTGTTATAAAATATAGAATGCTATGTCAAGTAAATAAATATTACATTTGCCAGGTCTCAAAAATGCACACAACAGTAAAATAGCAACAAAATATGATACCTAACATTTTACATAGGTGACACTTTGAAAACCTCTACAGCTCATAGAATTATGGCTAACTGTAAATGATAGACATAGAATTATTCTTCCTACTCTGGCATGTGTGGCGATGCCTAATATATGTTACGCAATTGGCGTTTATGTACAAAAATGTGCCCTAGATGTACATTTTTACATGTTTAAGAGCATTTTATTATATTTATTGCACCCTCCTAGTTAGGTGCTGGACTGTCAGGTAAATTTAGTTCTTTTTGTGCTCCTCTGTATTCAGTGGAGAAGTTGCTGATTGCTCTGGATTGATCAGGGTCCCACAGGCTGTAGGCTTGATTCCATCTCCCTAATTTCTGGAAGACTCCAGAACATAGCAGTGAAGCAAGTCAAAGCAGCAGCTTGAAAATGTATGGGGTTTCAGCCAATCCCTGGGGAAGTGTGCCCAGTAGGTGGTTGCAGATTACATAAATAGTCTGGGGCTTGAGCGCTCTATGTCCTTGTCTAGCAGGAAAAGCACCCAGCCTGGAGGGCTGCCGCCCTCAGGCAACCTAGCATCTCTTTTAAGAGCTCAGCAATGCCCCGACTAACCTAAGGCTTCAATAGAGAGACCTCATGCTTAGGAAGGGGGATTTCACCTGGGATCCAGTCTGGAAAGTCCACTAAGCAACTGTTTTCCAATCTCCGGGGGGGGGGGACATCTAAGTACCCAAGGACTTGTGACTACAAACCTGAGAGTAGGATCTGAGTGAATACTGCTGTTGTTAACCCCCCTGTTACACTAAGACTGAGGCTCTCCTGACCTGGAACATTACTTATGGTGTCCAAGCGCTGTCCATTTCCAGAGCTTTTGCTAAGAGTCTTTTCTAGGGAGTAGCTGCAGTAGAAAGGGCATCTTCTTATTACTGCTCAACATTCTGGAGTATCCCACTGCTCCGTATGCCCTATCCAAGTTATACTGCAATAAACTTTAAAAAGACAATGCCTAGAGTACTCATTGAGTCAGAAGTGTGTATCCTGCGGTGTGCCTGGCTGCCAATGATACTGGTCGATAAGAGAACGTGGGACAAGATAGCGGGGCCAGTCATAGGGTCTGTGCTACATATTTAAATATGTGTACACGGGGAAAGGGGTCCTGTTTTTTTTTTTTTGTTTTGTTTTTTGGTGCTTCTTTATTTGATTTCATTAGGTTTATTATTTTTTAAGCACATTTTATGTGTATGTATTACTTGATGGTATAGCTATCATAAGGGGACTTACAAACCCCCCTATGTGATAGAATTATGCAGGTGACAAAGTCCTCTTTATGGAGACATAGGATGTCTATTACACTACTGATATCTTCCCATACTTTACCTTAAAGAGGAAGTAAACTTCCATCTTTAAGTTTTACATATAGGTAAGCCTATATTAAGTCTTACCTATAGTTAGTGTAAATATCTCCTAAACATACAGAGATATTTACTGTCCTAGCGGCCAGTTACATCAGTGGAGTATGAGCTCTGAAGGAACGGCCGCCCATGCTGTTTCTTCAGAGCAATGTGCCATGACTGGTGGCTCCCACGTGCATGGGCAGGAGTGATGTCACTCCTGCCCAGTCACAGAGCCGGTGCCGCCAAACGGAAGGAAGACTGGGTATAGAAAGATGCCATCTCTGCCTTTGCCTTGCAGGTAAGGAAAAAAAAGTGCTTTAACATTTGAGTACTGATAATTTAAGTGGTCAGGTGGCTTCCACCTCTAGTATTGACCAGGTGGTTTTACAGCCACTTTGGCCACCTCTACATTAAAATCCTGAGCCTGATGATAACTCCTTAGACGTGTGGTGCATGTCATTGGAAGGGAAAGGGTTACTAAATATATTTTTGAAAGTATATGTCACTGCTGTTAATTAAGTGCAGGATTGGGACAAGGGAGATGAAGGTGCCCAGGGTGCAGTGCAGATGCCAACACCCCCACTGGATGATCTCCCTGGAAGTGAGGCGGAGCCACCTGCAGTGTGAGGAAAGGTACTAGAGCCAACTGGGCTCTTTAGCCTAAAAGAGCAACAAAGGTAAGAGATGTGGAAGATGGTGGCACTTTTAAGGAGGGGTGAGAAGATGGAGGCGGTGGAGGAGGGTTGCATGCAGAGGTAGCACACTCATAAATTCTAAACTATGTAAGTAGTGCACCCCTGTGTGTAACCCCCCCACCACACTCTATACGTAATGCACTTCTGCTATTTATCGCAGGTTTAAGACCCTCCCACTGTTAGTGTAATTAGATCATGCCCAATATTTGATGTGGTTTGGAGTGTGCACTCTTAGGATAGGATTACAGGGCCTTTAGTTCTAGTTTACCACTTAAGCCCCAGAAGATTTTACCCCCTTCCTGACCAGGCCCTATTTTGAGATTCGGCACTGCGTGACTTTAACAGACAATTGCGCGGTCGTGCGACACTGTACCGAAACAACTTTGAAGTCCTTTTTTTCCCACAAACAGAGCTTTCTTTTGGTGGTATTTGATCACCTCTACGATTTTTGATCATGCGCTATAAACAAAAAAAGAGCGACAATTTTGCAAAAATAACAATATTTTTCACATTTTTTTATATGAAAGTCCCCCAAAAAAATGTAAAAATCTAAATTTTTTAACATTTTTGGCCAATTTGTTTTCTGCTACATATGTTTGGTAAAAAAAATCACAATAAGCGTATTTTGATTGGTTTGCGCAAAAGTTATTGCGTTTACTAACTAAGGGAAAGATTTTTGTTGTTGTTTTTTTTAACGAGTAATGGCGGCGATCTGCGATTTTTTTGGCGGGGCTGCGACATTGCGGTGGACAGATCGGACCTTTGACTGACATTTTTGACACTTTTGGGGGTACCAGTGACATTACTGCAGTAATCAGTGCTATACATATGCACTGTTACTGTAAAAATGACACTGGCAGGGAAGGGGTTAACTTTATTGGGGAAGGAGGGGTTAAGTGTGTCCCTAGGGGCGTGATTCTTACTGTGCAGGGATGTGGCTTTTCATGTAACAGCAGAGATCTATGATCCTACATAGCAGGACCGTATGATCTCTGCTGTTACACAGGGAAGAATGACAGGCGGCTTTGTTTACATTAGCCGCCTGCCTTTCTCCCTCTGTAACTGACCATCGGGTCCGCCGGTCACTCGCGCGGAGGTGTCCGTGAATGAGCGGGGGAGGGAGCGCGCCTCTGGCGGCGCGCGCTCGCCCCCTATTGGCTCACAGGCTAATGACGTACCGATACGTCACTTTGCCTGCACGGGGCTGACCGCCGCAGTATATGTACTTGTGGCGGTCGGCAAGCGTTTAAGACCCCTTAAGGGCCTTATTTATCTGTAGATCCCATGCTCCAAGAATTCCCTCTTTCCAGGTCTTTTTTTCCCCTTACTATGTATCAGCATATTATAATGCCTGATTTCAATGTTGCTGATGCTATTTAGATTCAGACCTAGAAAATGACTTCCTCAGGAACAAAATGCTGCCTAAGCTATTTTTCAACAAATGTTTGTACTGTGGACGTTCAATAAACCAATGATTTCCTTAAAGTATTAGTTCAATTGTATTTTTAGATTTGAAGACTCTGGAGAGTTAAACCTCCTGACAGTTTATTTTTTATCTCGGGGACTTTATTCGTGAAATCTCTGCATTCTGGAGTTCCTGGCTTTGCACACCTGCTGTGCCCATAATGAAGGTCTCCCATAATCCCCGCTGGGTTATTTTATTCTATGGTATCAAGAATTTACCAATAAACGTGGAAGGACCCCAACAGATGTTTAAAATCTTAAAGAAGTGCCAGTATTTTCTTTAATAAAAGTCTTGATTCAATTCTATAAGCTCCAGATCAAAAAATGACAGCTGTAATCTAATTGGCTGTTATAGAAGACACTTTATTTTCTTACAGTTTAGAATCTTCATGCCGGAAGCCAGATCCACCATAACAATATAGATGTTCCATCAACAACAGGTCCTTTGACTTTACTAAAGATAAAAAAAAAAAAAAATTGCAATTTTGCCCTGGAAGTGAAGAAGTTTTTGAAATTCACTATATTTGGGGCATTATTAATTGTCCAGCAAAAATACATGTCTCTGTTCCCCACAATAATCTTATAAACAACCTTTAAAACCATGGGTGACATTTAGTGTTCCCTGGGTTGTCAGCCAAACCAGCCATGACATAACAATCTTAAAATGGGATACATAATAGAGGAGTAAAGGTCCTGACCAGTTGTCCATCAAAACAAAAGGAGCCAAGATATCATTTTACAGTTGTGGACAAGGTCTTTTTGATTTGGACACAGAGGTGTGTAATAGGGTTGATATTCCTGGAGGTGTCTGTAACATGGAACGTGATTTGGCACTGTTGGAAGGCTGGTCACAGCAGAATACACTGAAATTCAGTGTTTCTTAATGTAGCAAGAAATATAATCCTTTTGATAGAGTACAATGTTAAGGGTGAAGTATTTGTTAGAACTACAGAGAAAAAGATTTTAGGGTGCTAATTTCGGATGATTTCCCAATGAGCAACGAGTGTAGCCAGGAAGTGTGGAAAGTGAATGGAATTCTAGGATATATCTTTAGAGAAATCACCAGCAGGAGGAAGGAGGTCCTGATTCCTCTATATGGATCTTAAGTTATCACTTAGAGGGGTCATCAGCAGGAGGAAGAAGGTCTTGATTCCTCTATTTGGTTTTCACTAAAGGAGGTATTGATTCCTCTATATAGAAATTTAGTTATCATTAAAGGGATCACCAGTAAGAACAACGTCCTGATTCCTCTATATAGATCTTTATTTATCACTAGAGGGGGGTTGCCAGCAGGAGGAAGAAGTTCCTGATTTTCCAATATAGATATTTAGTTATCACTAGAGGGGTCACCAGCAGGAGAAAGGCGGTCCTGATTCCCCTATATAGATCTTTAGTTATTGCTAGAGGGATCACCAGCAGGAGGAAGGAGGTCCTGATCCCTCTATATAGATCTTTAGTTAGACCTAATTTAGAATACTGTGTTCAGTTTTGGAGATCTCACTTGTAAAAAGATATTGATAAGATAGAACATGTACAGAGATAGGCAGCAAAAATGGTGAAAGGTCTCACAGATAAAACATATCGGGGGAGACTGCAAAAACCTAATTTGTATAGTCTCAAGGAAAGAAGAGAAAAAGAAAACATGTTTAAAACTTTTAACCTACATCGAGGGTGTGAATGAGGCTCAGGGCTGTAGTTCTTTCAATGTAAGGCTAAGATCAAGAACACGGGCACATGACCTCAAACTAGCAGGAGGAAGTTAAAAACTATAAAGTTTTATTTTGCAGAACAGGATAAACATAGCTCTATACAGAGCACATTCGGGGATACCTTTTCTGTCTGAGATGCGCCAGGAAAGAACTGCCAAGTGCCAACAATTATTCAGCTTGGTCAGTCTGGGTATGATCATGAGGCAAGCCCCGGCGCTTTTCAGAAAATAATCCCACATTTGGCAGAACCCATGGGAGAGACACTAGCCCAGGTAGCAAGGATAAATTGCCACACATTTGTGGAAGTGTTGAATTGTAAGTCTGGTAACTTGCTGCACATTTTTACAGGCAAGTTGTAAACTTGTAGAGCACAAGTTCTAGTTGACACTTTTCCAATTTGTATAAAATTTGTGTGGTAAGTCTCTAGCAAGAGCAAAGTTGCAGTGGTGAGTCTACAGCAAGAGCTGTGCAAGTCTACAGCATGAAAATTCAGCCACATTGACCCCTGTGGTTGGATGACTATTGCACAACATAACTGAACCAGAACTTGCTGCATATTTGCAAAGAAAGTTGATCTGGAGTCATGCAATGCGGACTTGCTGCAATTGTGAAACAAACTTGTCAAGACTAGCAAGTCTAGCAATAGCTTAGCAAGTCATTTTCAAACTTGCAGCACAATTGCTTTCTATCTGTATCACGTACCTGGAGATGAGCCTGACACTGTGAGGAAGGCCTCCCTTGCGCCTCCGACTCGGGACCCCTGATAGTGCAGACAGGGGACACCTGAGTGTAGAGTAGCACGAGCCCCTGGAGACTTGCTTGGAGCAGACGATCGCTACTGGTGAAGGTTACCAGAGAACTCCGATGAGCAGGGTGTTGAACAGGCAGCAGGTGCTGGAAGCAGGGGTTCCTGGGTAACAGGAGGAGCTTCCTATGCAGGATGGATGGATCTGGAAATGACAGAAGCGTGGTAAGACAAGTCGGGTCAGGAGCCAATCGATAACGTAGAAGCCAGTAGGAGTAGACAGGAAGAGAGGTCACGGGACAAGCCAAGGTCGGTGCAGGTGGAGATCAGAGAATCGTCAGGACAAACCGGGTCTGGAACTTAGGAACAAGATGCAGGTAAACAGGTAACAGGTATCCAAGGCCGAAGACAAAGCAGCACTAGAGCAGTGCAATGGCTGGGTTTAAATAGTCCCGTTGGAGCCAATGTCTAACGTAAATTCGCGCATCCGCGAACGTGCGTGCGCAGTCCGGTTTCTGACAGGAACATGTCTTTGTACAGCAGACGTTCTCTTACAATCTGGGAGTTATGCCCTGCCTTTGAAGATTGTTGCTGCATGTGCTCAGTACGTGCCAGATGGCCCCTGTGTGTGCGCAGTGTACCGTGGGTTGTCCCTCTTTGTGGTCCACCCAGTGGATCAACAGACATTAGCCAATTTAACCATCTTTTGGTTTTATGTGTGTATTATGCTCATACTGTACTGTATATGTACAATATCTGATATATTCTACTCCTCCCCTAAAGAAGGAACTTTTTCAAAATCCACAGGGACTTGCCTGATGATCAGCATGTATGCAGATGATATTTCTAAAAGAATAAGGTATCAAGATGAGTTAATGACGGAGTGCAACGCTCGTCTTCTTACAATTCTTCAAATATTAACACTTGACTTTATGGCACCATGGAATTTGATGTAATGAATGGAAAGTATTTAGAACAAAACTTTAACACCTTCCATCATGTTCTTGGGCAATCAATATCTGCGTTGACTTCTTCTATTAAGACTAGATTAAGAAGACTGAGTTATCTATGTGGATAAAATTCCTGACACTCATTAGCTACTAGAATTAGTACAAAAAAAAAAAAAAAAATTGCTCCACATGCGCTTTAAATATTAAGTTTGGTTGACCCTTTAAAATTTCACAAAACCATACCCCTATAAAAGAAAGTGGCCAAACAAGGACCTTAATAGCACGATTAGCAAGTTATTACCAGTTATTTTAAAGCCTCACTCCTCACAAAAAACTTAGCAGTGTTCTAATAGTTATATGTTCTATTCCCTAATGAGCCATCCTCCATCTTCTACTAAAACACTCTGTAAATGTCTTGGAACTGAAGAGACCAGTTGAGTTTGAGTTTGGGACAGAAATGCTGTTCTATTCTGGCCTGATATAGAATTCTAACATCTCAACACTCCTGGGATCTAGTGCAGCTGTGCAGCCGACCAGCTTATAACTTCAGCTTGTTCAATTAAGCCTTGACAAAAAAATCTGGAAGCTGATTGGGGTTCTATGCAGAGCTGAACCAGATTTTACACTCTCTAGTTTTAGTAAATCCATCCCACTGATGGGAGCCTATGTTGCTCTAAAACCTGGATATATCTTTCAGCATTGATGTTGCCTTTCCAGATGTGCAAGCTGTCCATTCTTTACGCACTAACGCCCCCCCCCCCTCCATACCAGAGAGAGAGAGATGCAGGCTTTTAAACTGAGTGGTCTAGTATTCTGCCATCATCAAGACCACCATAGGGTCCGTGGCCCTGCAATGGATTTGGAGATGTAGAGGGACAGTCCATAGCTAGAGTGCAGGTGAGTGCCATCTGCCAAGGGAATGGAACAGGGGTCTCCAAACTTTCTAATCAAAGGGCCAGTTTACTGTCCTTCAGACTTTAGGGGAGCAAGGCTGAGGCTATTAAGAGTAGGACAGATCCCAATGTCAGTGGGAAAAAAACAATGGTCCATGTTTGGTGTCTGTGGAAATAATTGCGCCGCATCTTTGGTGTCATTGGGCCCCATTGTTGGTGTCATTGGGAAGGAAATTTAGGACGGACAGACTGAGGTTACTAAGAGTAGGAAAGGATCCCGATGTCAGTGGGAAAAAACAATGCTCCATGTTGGTGTCAGTGGAAAGAATGTTGCCGCATCTTTGGTGTCATTGAGCCCCATTGTTGGTGTCATTGGGAGGAACTGTATCCCATCATTGGTGTCATTGGGAGGAAATGTGCCTCTCCATTGGTGTCAGTAGAAAAATAAAAGGAGGGTTTGGGACTTTGAATGAGAGGCAGGACAAAGCTGGCAGTTATATAGATTGACATTTATTGGTGTGAAAATTGGTAAAAACATAATATGTTACAGAATAAAATAACTCAGTAGACATAAGAGCTGGCAAGTGGTGTCCAAGTCAAGGTTAATAAAAACCAACATATAAATGTTCCATGGAGTATACAAATAGTAGACACTTATTATTGAAGTCATAGAATCTATGAGCTTGATGCGTATCGTGGACCAAAAATCGCCACTTCATCAGGAGCAAAAAAGTGATGCATATCTGCAAAGAATATAAAAATATGTATGGGAAAATACCAACATGGAGAGGGGAGGGAGGGGGGACACAGACCACCTAAAATCCCACACTTACAAACAGCTCGGCTTGTATATGGCGTTGGAGGTAAGGCTGAAAACGGTTGGTGACATTGGTTTCAGTAAGGGGGCAATTATGCCCTATTTTTGGCATCAGTAGATAAAATAGTGTCCAAGGATCAGCTAAAACTAAGCAAAGGGCCACATTTGGCCCCAGGCCACAGTTTGAAGACCACTGGAATGGAGGATCAGGTAAGTAAAACTGTTTCACCTCTCACCTAGACTAAAAGAGCAATTTACCTTTACAGTGTGGGCAGTCCCACAGCAAAGGATAATTTTTTTAGCTATCCAGAGTTGGGCTTTAAGAAGTTAAACACTTTTGGCACACTGCTTTCTGTGTGCAGTCAAAAAACTTTTTTCCTGATAAACTTTGATCACAATCCAAGATGAATGACGAATCCAAGCAAGCTTAGAAACCTGGAGTTAGCTTCATTATAATACCAAATTGCCATAAAATCTATTCATACAGTGAATTATATCCAGTATACATCACCTGCCAACCGCATCAGGATTATTAGCGTCCCCATCCGTCATCCCTGTGATGGGACCACAGTGCAGGCGTCAAGGGAGACAAATTTTCTTTTTTGGGCTTTTGCGCCACATTACGTGAAAAAAAAAAGAACAACATTTCCTTCGTTTTTCCCCCTCTTTTATTAAATGTCATAATTAGACATACAACGTTTAAAATCTGTGACTAATATGGATGAAGGAAGAAAACTTAAAACTCAACCACCCCCTTGTGCAAAAAGGATAATTTAGAAAAATTGTCACAAGCTTTTAATAGCGGTGGAAAGTGACAGACATATTGAGTAAGTATTAATGTATGTATGTGACTGTAAAAATCAAATTATGTGAGTTGATTGTGATTGCTCCCAGCAGGAACAGTGGTTAAAAGTTTTACATTTTCATTTAAATGCATTTAAGATCCAGACCTGACTTAAAGATAGTTTAATATTCCCCAAGTGGCAATATAACAATTTGAAGAAACTAATTGGATTTTTTTTCTGATGCTGTTTAGCAGAGGAAACATTCCTATGGCATTGCAGTACAAAGTTGCCTGGTGACGGAATTGGCATTGGGATTTCGGGCACCATTGAAAAATTTCAGCTTGGTGAATTTGTAATGGAGTATTTGGGTTCCTCTTGATGGCATGTGATCTGTGGCTGTGTTGAAGGGATTTCTCTGGTCTTGGAGGAGCCATGCCTTTAGATTGGGTAATGCCAAGTAGCTGGTGAGTTGTAAGGTAATCTTGGGCTACATGTTTGAGTGATGGCATGTATGATAGATGCAGGAAGCAGGTTTGGGATCTCATGTGGTCCCCCACCCCCACAAGATGGTCTGCAACTACAGCTGAGAAGAGTTAAAGATGACCAGGCATCTTTCATAATTTTTTTCATTGCATGCTATCTAATGCGAAAATGGCCCAGTGGCCCTCTGAATATCAAATATGGATTCTTACATCAAGCCAAGCTGGCTCAACGTATGTTTGCAAAAAAGATAATTTCTGGAGTTGCTCAGTTAGGCAACTGATATTAAATATCTGGAGTATTCTGTCCAGTTCTGGGCACCGGTCCTCAGGAAGGATGTGCTGGAACTGGAGAGAGTTCAGAGAAGGACAACAAAGCTAATAAAGGGACTGGAGAACTTCAGCTATGAGCAAAGACTACAAGCACTGAACTTATTCTCTCTGGAGAAGAGACGATTGAGGGGGGATATGATATAAATGTACAAATACCGTACTGGTGATGACCCTAGCATAAGGAACAAACTATTCAGAGAAAGGGAATACAATAAGACACGTGGCCACTCACTAAAACTAGAGGAAAGGCGGTTTAACCTTAAAATACGAAGAGGGTTCTTCCCTGTAAGAGCAGTAAGGATGTGGAATTCTCTTCCGCAAACAGTTGTATCAGCAGGGAGCATCGATAGTTTCAAAAAACTATTAGATGGGCACCTTAAAGACCACAACATACAGGGGTATACAATGTACGGTTAACAGCAAACACACACACACATCATAGGTCGAACTGGATGGACTGATGTCTTTTTTCAACCTCACTAACTATATAAATAAACAATGTGCTTCACTAAAATAAATAAATATAAAAAAAAAAACGTGTTGTCCAAATCAGTGCAAAAAAGTGCAATGCCCCAAAATAAATGTATTGTAAAGTTATCCAAAATATAACACTTCTTTGTAGTACTCAACCACCAAACTGAGACTTAAAATCCAGACTCCAATGACTCTCAAATTATAAGAGTCAAAACATAATCCACACAGGCCACCAGTGCACCTCAGATGTCACTCTTCAAAAGTAAGATCACTCTCCATCAAGAGATTCCTCCATAACACCCACCAAAAAAGGGAATCTGTGTGTGCAGGTAAGTACCCAGAAAGAGAAGATCAGATGTTCCACATAGTGTTAAACTGTAAAATTGTATTTATAAAAGACTAGTTGTGCACTTGCAGATGAAAACATCAAGATCCCACATGGAACTAAAAAAAATGTCCGACTTCCAGTTTGCATGATGACGTCACAGCAGGCCCTGCCCAACACGTTTCGTTATAGATGATGTTTTCTGTGTTCTTTTGGTAATAACATTAGATAGAATTTACCAATGTGGCTGACAGAAACCAATGTTTGTAGTCAAAAAAGGGTAGAGCCTAAAAACATAATGTGAATAAATACACCCAAGAGTTCTCAAAGAACAGTCATGATAGAATAAGACCATCCTAGTTTTTAAGGACAGCCTACTAACTGGAATGGTACCAGCAGATTGGCAAATGGCAAATGTGTTACCAATATTCAAAAAAGGGTCAATATATATACCTGGAAACTATAAATCAATCAGCCTAACATCAATAGTTTAAAAACTATTGGAAGAATTATAAGGGATCATATTAAAGATTTTTTTGAATAAATGAGTATAATTAGTAGTAACCAACATTAATTTATGAAAGACCAGTCTTGCCAGAGCAACCTTTTAACATTTTATGAGGAGATGAGCTGTAATTTGAATAGAGGAAGTCCTGTGGATGTAGTGTATCCAGATTTTGCTAAGATTTCACTTTAGCACTTTAAGGCTAAAAGTTGGCTAGCTATAAAAAAAAAGCAAAACATTAAAAAATTGCCACTTCTCCCATATAATAACCGTGATGCTTCTTTAGTCTAGGGTGTAGGTAATACTGAGAATTACATGCCTTATTTCTTGGTTCCACAGGCTTCTTTTCTTCTGGCTCCAGGATGGATGACCAGTCCCACAAAGCTGCATATCTTCTTCGGTTGTTTGGCCCACCAAAGACTTTTAAATGAATCATGTGGTCCCCGGATCAGTTCAGTTTTACAGACTCATGACCCTCCAACTCTCTAACATGACATAATTCCCTTTGGGCTATGGGAGTGAATGAGTTCACTTCCAAGAGGAGGGAATGAATTGGTTTACATGTAAAGACTGTGAAATGTACATGGATATTTGGGTACCTGTAAGTAACACCATCTGTCAGGAACCTCCTGCCAACCATGCTCATTTCCATGCACTTGTGCATGGACACATAGCATAGGATGTTAACCAAGCATGCAAGGATGGACATGTGCACTTTCATATGAACACATTTGTTCATGTCTGCTGCTGTTACTGACCTCGGCCTGAAATCTCAACCAAGTTTCTGCCTTCTGATTTTGTACTTCCCTGCCAGCACACTGCTGACCCTAGCCTATCTCTGACCTGTACTCTGTTTGAGATTTGGTGCCTATCTACCTGAACTTGACTTGTGACCTGACACCATGCTTCTGCTCATCTGACATCAGTACTTCCAAGTTCAAGTTTGCTGGTCTGTACTTGGACAAGAATTGCTCAAGAGTCCACCCTTGTCACCTCGACCTCCACAACCAGGTGACACCATCCGATCTAGAAGAAATTATAGATTGGGTTAAGCTATATGTTTATCTTTAGTTGTTCTGTTAGCACCAAACCCATTCTACAAGCTTGTGCTAAGCTGATTGATGGCACCATATCTGAAGTGTGAAATTTCAGTGGTGACATGACACTGCTGTGGCTATAGTAATATGGCGGCACTTTGACTGCATGAACATGGCGATAAAAAGAGCATTATGGGGTGGTGCCATACTCATTTAAATAATAACCATTAAAATATTTGTATAAAAAAATTGATTGATAGAACAATCAATTGAAGTCTATTGGGACTTTAAATGAAGCATTGTCCAACTAGGAAAAATGCTTCCATCCCTATTGATCAATCAAAGAGAGGGGGAAGGGGAGTAAAAAGTGGCTTTAGTAATATGGCGGCACTTTGACTCCATGAACATGGCGATAAAAAGAGCATTATGGGGTGGTGCCATACTCATTTAAAAAATAACCATTAAAATATGTCTACCGTTAGCAACACATCACCACCAGCAATAAAGCCCAAAGATCGAGCAGTTAGGGCAATCTTCGGTTAATCATGTAAAGGCCTACTGTGCCTGGTTTTACTTCACAGTTCCTGGTTGACTTAATGGGGAGCCTAGAGACTAGAGCCTGGCTAGTAAAAGGTTAGACCAGCAGAAACCGCAGTCCTTGAAAACCTTCAAAGGAATATTTTGCAACGCAGAGACCAAGCATGGTGAGAGCAGTCCGAGGGAAGGCAGACAACCGTAACTCTCTTTCTAATTTACTCAGACAACCATATCTCTATATCTAATTTAAGCCAAGACAAGCTGCCCGGAGACGGCTACCATCAAACAAATTTATAGCGGAGAGGAACAGCAAGATGTGTTGAAGGCAAACGCCAGGGAGTAGCGGAGCATGGCCCGCTGGGACAGTCTGGGGACTCACCTGATGAGATGAAGACTGAGCGGAGAAGTCCAAACCTCATGAAATCATAATTTATGCGCGTCTCTAAATATTAGCTATGAAAACCCAGAGCTTCAAACTCACAGCTAATTGCACAGGAATAGTTTATTCTTGACACGCACAGGCAAATCATATTGAGCTCCTTTATTAACATCACAAACTGAACACACGAACTGTCCTGGTAACGGCTCTGCCCAAAACCAATTTGTCGTTAAAGTGGACCTAGCATCACATACAGTATACAGTATTTTCTTCATGTTAAGTGCATGCATGCTAAGTAAAGTGTAAGTGTAACACTTCCAGCTACTTCTCACCGAGATCACAGCTTCTTTTCCGCATTTTCTTTTCTGCTTCTTTGTCCCCTCTCTTCCGCTTCTCTTGTAGTGGGAAGTTTCAGATTTTCAAGTGATTGCTTTTGGATGCCATCTATATTATGCAAATTATTAAGGGGTTATCATTTTTTAAATGTCTTCCCTCACAGATATCTTCTTAGATCTCCATTGTAGCTCTTCGACTGCTGTTTCTATTTGATTTTTGTAACCACTTCAGCTCCGGAAGGCTTTACCCCCTTAATGACCAGGCCATTTTTTGGGATTCGGCACTGCGTTACTTCAACAAAAAATTGCGCGGTCATACGACGCTGTGCCCAAATACAATTGATATCTTTTTTTTCCCCACCGATAGAGCTTTCTTTTGGTGGTATTTGATCACCTCTGCGGTTTTTAGATTTTGCGCTATAAACAAAAAAATAGCGACAATTTTGAAAAAATAACAATATTTTTCACATTTTTTTATATGAAATTCCCCCCCCCCCCAAAAAAATGTAAAAATCAAAATTGTTTAACATTTTAGGCCAATTTGTTTTATGCTACATATGTTTGGTAAAAAAAAAAATCGCAAAAAGTGTATTTTGATTGGTTTGCGCAAAAGTAATTGCGTTTACTAACAAAGGGAAAGATTTTTGTCATTTTTGTTGTTTTTTTTTAACGAGTAATGGCGGGGATCTGCGATTTTTTTTTGCGGGACTGCGACATTGCGGCGGACAGATCGGACCCTTGACTGACATTTTTGACACTTTTGGGTTTACCATATTTTTTACTTTCTGCTATAAAACATTCCCAATAAAAAGATTTAAAAAATCTCATTTGTATTCTGCTACATATTTTTGGTTAAAAAATAAAATCCCAAAAAGCGTATTTTAATAGTTTTTTCGCAAAAGTTATAGCGTTTACAATCTACGGGATAGATTTTTGAATTTTTTATTATTTTTTTTGTTTTTATTAGTAATGGCGGGGATCAGCAATTTTTAGCGGGACTGCAACATTGTGGCGTACAGATTGAACACCTAACTGACATTTTTGATACTTTTTGGGGACCAGTGACATTAATACAGTAATCAGTGCTAAATATTATGCACTGTTACTGTATAAATGATACTGGCAGGGAAGGGGTTAACACTGGGGGGTGATCAAAGGGGTTAATGTGTACCTAAATGTGATTACTAACTGTGTGGGGGGGAAGGGTTCTGTGACAGGTACAGAGAGATCAGGGTTGTAGCTTAGCTGAAACTCCTGATCTCTCCCTGCCTGTCTGACAGAACACTCGCTTGCTTTGTTTACATAAGCAGGCAGGTCTTCTGTCAGTTTATCTGACGCTCGCGGGAGGAAGGTGGGGATTGCTGCCACTCCTCCCGCGGCTCGCCTCCTGCTGTGTCCAAACACAGCTGGAGCAACCTCGTGCACAAAATCACGTAGTACTAAGTGATTTTGCGCAGCCAAGCCGCCCTGCTGCAGTAATACTACGGTGGACGGTCGGCAAGAGGTTAATTGTTTTAAAATGGAGTTGGTTTAACCACTTGCCGACCGCCCCCGACAGATATACTGTGGCAGGTTGGCTCGGCTGTGCGAACCGAAGTACCTATATGTCAGTTTACGGAAGCGCTCCTGGGGGTGCGTGCACGCCGCCGGAGGCGCACTCCTGTCTCCATTAGGCAGCAGGGAAGCCAATCCTCGGGGGCCAGCGGCCGCAATTGCCGTTGGCCACCCGCAATCACTCCGCGTGGAGAACCGTTGTTCTCTCTGGAATGAACACCTATTCCTAACTCCTATTTAGGAACACAGGTCTCAGTGTTGATTCCACAAGCCCATCCCCCTCACAGTTAGAAAGCACCCCCTAGGCTTATATTTAACCCTTTGATCGCCACTGGGTTAACTCCTTCCCTGCCAGTGTCATTATTACAGTAACAGTGCATATTTTTAGCACTGATTGCTGTAGTAATGTCACTGGTCCCCCCAAAAGTGTCAGAAATGTCAGTTATGGGTCCGATCTGTCCACCGCAATGTCGCAGCCCCGCTAAAATTTGCAGATCTCCGCCATTACTAGAAAAAAAAATGACATACCTCTTTCCACTAGTTTGTAGACGCGATAACTTTTGCACAAACCAATCAATATACACTTATTGGGATTTTTTTTTAACAAAAATATGTAGCACAAATTAGCTTGAAAAAAATGAAAACATTAGATTTTTATTTTTTTTATTGGGAATGTTATATAGCAGAACGTAAAAAATATTGTCCCTCTTTTTTTCTCGCTCTTTTTTTGTTTATATATTAAAAAATATAAATCGCACAGGTGATCCAATACCACCAAAAGAAAGCTCTATTTGGGGGTAATCAATTTTATTAGGGCACAGTGTCGCACAACTGTGCAATTGTCAGTTAAAATAACGCAGTGCCGTATCGCAAAAACATGGCCTGGTCATTAAGGGGGTAAATCCTTTCCGGTCCAGAAGTGGTTATGTTTTTGAGACCAAGGAGAGGGGGGGAGTTCTCAGTAAGGAAGTGACTGATCTGGGCTACAACAAAATGGCGGCCTTCAGCAACAAGAAACAGGAGCAATGTTGGAGGCGATTTACATCACACACTAATTTTGGCAGCATAATTATTAATGTGGAATGTTGAATGTGTGAAACATTAATGGTTATCAAAATGTTATGGGTAACGTTCTGCTGTAACCGATCCAATATCTACATCTGTAGCCTAAAAGGACATGGCATCCAAATTAAAACCATTACTTGTCAGATAAATTACTGTTGCTTTGTCTTATCTGTTGTATTTGCCTTTCCTTTTTTTATGTCTGCTCAGTTCAGTTCACGTCTGTAAATCCCCCGTTGTTTCCTGTTTATTTATTTATTTCTATTAAACTCAAGAATTGTGCCTGTTAGGATTCCACACAGCGCTTCTGTAATCCTCGCCTCCCGCTGCTGAGATCTCAGCGAAAGACAAATAATCTTCAGGCCTGGTGCCAGGAAAAAGCCTAGCGACCCCGCCGCCTCTTATTTATGGGCCTCGCTGTGGAAAAACACATCTTTTTCTTCTCTCAATTACCCCTTTAATACCCAGGAGATAGGCGCCTCCACGTCCAAATTAACATTCCAGCACGTCTCGATAGCTTGACTATGTCAAGAACAAACTGTGCCAATGGAATTCTCCTAGTCTGAGGATTTCTGCCAAAAAAGTCTAGATATTATAGCATATTAGGAAGGCAATAATCAGGGCATTTAAATAGAAATTAAAAAGTATGCAAAGCCCAAACTTATTTTGTTGTTGTTGTTCTTTTTTTTTTTATGGAGTGGTAAGGGTTTACAACCCCAGTAAAGTTTTACTGCTGCGATCACTGCCCCCGTCTTCCTTCTCCAATACGTGTGTTTTCCTACAGCTCCATTTGCCCATTCCGTGTATGAAGAGTATATGCCTTTATTCCATTGCTGCCATGATACAGAGCTGCTACTCTCTCTAGCATGGCCCTCCCCCTATTTGCACATAATAGCCTTCCCCCCTTTTGGAAGTGTCTGTGCCTGTGCTGCTACAGGTCCTCTGCCCACCCCCTCACCTCCATACATAAACTTTTAAATAACAGTGGTCTTCAAACTGCCAGACTGTGGCCGGTGGAAGTAGAAAATGGTCACCCCCATACCCTCTCCCTCCATACATAAACTTTTAAATAACAGTGGTCTTCAAACTGCCAGACTGTGGCCGGTGGAAGTAGAAAATGCTCACCCCCATACCCTCTCTTCTCCATACATAAACTTTTAAATAACAGTGGTCTTCAAACTGCAGCCCGTGGGCCAGATTTGGCCCTTTGCTTACCTTTATCAGACCTTTGGGTCACTATTCTTCCAATGATACAAAGCAATATTTCTCTCACTGTCCACAAGGTTGAGGCACCACTCCTCCCAATGACACCAACGATGGGGCACTACTCCTGCCAATGATTGGGCACTATTTCTCCCACCAATACCAATGATGGGGCATAATCCCTCCTTCTACTAACCACAGATACTGTGTCGTTTTTTTACTCCTACTGACCACCAAGCCTGAGGAATTGTTTACTCCCACTGACACTTGAGCAGTGGCGGCCCATCCATTGGTCGGGCCCCCTAATCTACATACACGACGGACACATGGATTCCAATAGGGGATTTTTTTTTTTTTTGAAGCATATGATTAGAGCTTCAAAAAAGGGTGGGCTCGGGGCACAGAGCACATTGTGCCCTGATCCCACCCAGTTGTATGGCAATAGCGAATAAATATTCGCTATTGTCACATTCACTCTCCTCCCAGCCAATCAGGAAGAGGGTTGTGAGACCCCTTTCCCGATTGGCCAAAAGGAGAAGCAATCTTACTTGCCCCCCCCCCCCACCAAAATTACCGAGCACCAGCTGCCACTGCACTTGAGCATTTTCTACTTCCACCGGCCACAGTCTGACCCCTCTAAATCTGAAGGACAGTAAACTGGCCCTTTGCTTAGGAAGTTTGGAGAGCCCTGCTGTAAAGTGACAGCTGTGAGCCTGCTGAGGTGTTGACAATACATTCAAGTTGGCGATGCCCAGTGGCAGTCTCTAATCTTTTGGATGTCTATACAAGAGAAGCTTTGATTGATGACTAGCCTGCATAAAATACATTAAATACTGTCACGGGGCAGGTTTTTCTACTCTAGGCTATGATTGCATTCTAAAGAAATCAAAATTAGAGAATTTGCACACCTTTTGCTTTGATGCACCTATAATAGCTTTTTTTTCAACCAGGGTTCCATTGAGCCCTAAGGTTCCTCCACAGGATGATAAGGGTTCCTTGAACAGTAGTGAATCAATCTTCTGCCACACAGTGCTGGTGTAGATCTTCGGCCAACATCACTTAGCAGAGCCATAAACATGTGACCAGTCGTTATCAATCTAAGGGAACACTATACTGACAACCAATGCCACAGGGCATTCTTTATTATTAAAGTAATAGGTCTTTCTCCCACTGAGCACCAATGTGAGGGGTGGTGGGGTTCACCCATTGACCCCGAATGTAAGGAATCACTTTTCCACTGACCAAAAATGCAAAAGCACACCAAAAATGCAGTTGTCTAGGTTTAATTTCGGGCCATTTCTATTCATTTTGTGATTATATATAAAACATGCCGTCGTATAGCACAGGGGGTTGAACTATATACTCTGGGTATCATCTATACTATGTAAATACCACATTCCTTTTTTATTTTTTATTTTTTTTTAGCCCTATATTTACAACTTGTTGATCATGCTAATATACCATGAGCCGTAGATATCATTTTTAGTAGATAGCAGAAAGAAATCTGGTGCTTAAAACTACCCTATACAAATTGATGATGAAGTAGAAGGCCATTTTTTAAAGGTGCCACACATACGATATGATATAAAAAAAATCTAATTTTTATTATAATAATTAAACTAATTTGTCAGATAAAAACATTAGAAAAAAAATTATCATACAGTACTGCTGCAATGTATTCATCTCTACATGTTTTGCCAGACAATGGCTTCTTTAGGAGACTTTTTTAAGATATTGCATAACAATTAATAGAAGTCAAATATTAATGCAGCACCAGGAAATCAGTGACCACAGAGAAGAAAACAAGGGACCAGATACATACCAACTGCCTCTAACTGACACAAGTCAGTGAAAAATCATGTAGTGTTCACAAAGTTCCAATGTCTAGCTTTAAAAATATATTTTGTTGATACAAGAATGAAGGCATGGATATAAAACAGACCATGGGTCTCCACATGGTGCTTGCACATTGTGCTCACAATATACTAAGATGTGTCATCCTCAGGGCAGAGATGCATCATTTTTAGTAGGCTGTCATTCAGACCTGTAAATTATTTCAAGGGTTTCTCCATGCCAAACAGGTTGGGAAGGGCTGACCTCGGAAGTGCTTAGCTCATTTAACCGCTTCCATACAGAGCAGTTAGACCCCCTTCCTGCCCAGACCAATTTTCAGCTTTCAGCACTCTCACACTTTGAATGACAATTGCTCAGTCATGCTACACTGTAACCAAACAAAATTTTTATCATTTTTTTCACACAAATAGAGCTTTCTTTTGGTGGTATTTGATCACAACTGGGTTTTTTTTTTTTCCGTGATATAAGCAAAAAAAGAGCAAAAATTTTGCAAAAAAAACACTTTTTTTAGTTTCTATTATAAAATTTTGCAAAAAATTAATTTTTCTTCATACATTTGGGCCAAAATTTATACTGCTACATATCTCTGGTAAAATTAACCCAAATTAGTGTATATTATTTAGTCTGTGTGAAAGTTATTGAGTCTAGAAGCTATGGTACCAATTACTGAAAATTGATCACACCAGATGTACTGATGGCCTATCTCCTTTCTTGAGGCCCTGAAATGTCAGGACAGTACAAATACCCCCCAAATGACCCTTTTTTGTAAAGTAGACAGTCCAAGGTATTTAGTAAGAGGCATGGTGAGTTTTTTGAAGTTATAATTTTTTCCCACAATTCTTGGGAAAATGAAGAAAACATTTTTTTTTCTTTTTTTTTTCCCAAAACGTTGTCAATTTATAAGCTATTTCTAACACATAGCATGTACACAGCAAAAATGACACCCCAAAATTCATTCTGCTACTCCTTCTGAGTATGGTGATACCACATGTGTGAGACTTTTACACAGCCTGGCCACAAAAAGAGACTCCACGTCCAAGTAGCACCATAAGGCGTTTTAGGAGCATAAATACACATAAAACTTTCTTACTACCTATCACACTTTTCAAGGCCCTAGAGCACCAATACAATGGAAAAGTCCACAAAATGACCCCATTTTGGAAAGCAAACACTCCAACGTATATTCTATGAGGCATTATGGGTCCTTTGAACATGTCATTTTTTTCCACAAGTTTTTGGAAAATGTGGGAAAAAAATAAAAACTTTTTTTTTTACACAAAGTTGTAAATTTATAGAATATTCCTAACACATAGCATGTACATAGCAAAAATGACACCCCAAAATACATTCTGCCACTCCTCCTGAGTATGGCAATACCACATGTGTGAGACTTTTTCACAGCCTAGCCATATAGAGGGGCCTAAACATCCAAGGAGCATCATCATGCATCCTAGCCACTTGCCTAGGCCTATTTTTGACATTTGGTGTTTACAAGCTAAAATCAGTTGTTTTTGCTAGAAAACTACTTAGAACCTCAAAACATTATATATTTTTTTTTTAGCAGAGACCCTAGAGAATAAAATGGAGATTATTGCAATATTTTTTATCACACCGTATTTGCGCAGCGGTCTTCCAAACGCAATTTTTTGGGAAAAAAATCACTTTTTTTAATTAAAAAATAAGAAAACAGTAAAGTTAGCCCAATTGTTTTCCATAATGTGAAAGATAATGTTACGCCGAGTAAATAGATACCCAACATGTCATGCTTCAAAATTGCGCACGCTCACAGAATGGTGACAAACTTTGGTACTTAAAAATCCCCATAGGCGACATTTTAAAAATTTCTACAGGTTGCTATCTTAGAGTTACAGAGGAGGTCTAGGGCTCAAATTATTGCTCTTGCTCTAACGATCGCGACGATACCTCACATGTGTAGTTTGAACACTGTTTACATATGTGGGCGGGGTTTCCGTATGCGTTCGCTTCTGCGCGCGAGCTCGCGGGGACAGGGCGCTTTAATTTTATTTTTTTTTTTTTTACTATTTATTTTATTTATTATTTTTTATTTTTACACTGTTTTTTTAAAAAAAAAAATTGATCATTTTTATTTCTATTACAAGAAATGTAAACATTACTTGTAATAAAAAAAGGCACGACAGGACCTCTTTTTTGTGAGATCTGGGGTCAAAAAGTCCTCAGATCTCACAAGTACACTAAAAGATAGAAAAAATTAAAAAAAAAATTAAAAAAAAATTAAATAAAATGAAAAAAAAAAAGGGACCTTTAAACTGGTTGCTAGGCAATGACGTTTGCCGTAGCTCCGGTCCTCCAAGACCATAGAGTCAAGTGAGGGCAAGCTTGCCCTCACTCGACATCCTGTCTGTAAAGATCTGGGACCGGATCGTTTTCCCCGCTGCCGGCGGGTCCGGTAAACGGGGAAAAGGACCAGAATGCAGCGGGAGGGGGGGGGGGCACCTCTTCCGCCACCCCGGAAGGGTGATCCCGCGGCGAATCCGCCGCTGGGACCACCCTTATCGGAAAGCCAACCGTCCACCGTTTAAAAAAATACCAGGGTTATGGCAGCTATCTGCTGCCATAACACCGGTATTTAGGTTTAAACGGACGACGTATATAAACCTTTTTGGACTTGGACATGGTGGCTGTATGAAGGGTGACAGGTACTCGGGTACTTTGCTGGGCAGGTGACAGGTACTCTGGTACTGATGAGCAAGTGGCAGGTACTCGAGTACTCCGATAGGCAGGTGACAGGTACTCGGGTACTCTTATGGGCAGGTGACAGGCAGGTGATAGGTACTGATGAGTAGTACTGATACTGATAGGTGATACTGATACTGTACTGATGATGGGTACGGATGATCAGTACTGATACTAATAGGTGATAGGTACTGATGGGTACTGATGAGTACTGATGAGTAGTGATGGGTAATGATGAGCAGGTGGCAAGTACTCGGGTACTTCAGGTGTCAGGTACTCTGATGAGCAGGTGGAAGGTACTCGGGTACTCTGTTGGGTAGGTGACAGGTACTTGGGTACTCTGATGGGTAGGTGACAGGTACTCGGGTACTCCGATGACGGGTACTCAAAGTACCAGAGTACCTGTCGTCAGAGTACCCGAGTACCTGTCATCAGAGTACCCGAGTACCCGTCATCAGAGTATCCGAGTACCCGTCATCAGAGTACCCGAGTACCTGTCATCAGAGTACCCGAGTACCCGTCATCAGAGTATCCGAGTACCCGTCATCAGAGTACCCGAGTACCTGTCATCAGAGTACCCGAGTACCTGTCATCAGAGTACCCGAGTACCCGTCATCAGAGTATCCGAGTACCCGTCATCAGCGTACCCGAGTACCTGTCATCAGAGTACCCGAGTACCTGTCATCTGAGTACCCGAGTACCCATCATCAGAGTACCCGAGTACCTGTCACCAGCCCATCAGAGTACCTGTCATCAGAGTACCCGAGTACCTGTCACCAGCCCATCAGAGTACCTGTCATCAGAGTACCCGAGTACCTGTCATCAGAGTACCCGAGTACCTGTCACCCAGAGTACCCGAGTACCTGTCATCAGCCCATCAGAGTACCCGAGTACCTGTCATCAGAGTACCTGATGGGCTGGTGACAGGTACTCGGGTACTTTGATGGGCTAGTGACAGGTGCTCTTTATTGGGGGGGGGGGGCAATCAGTGTGTTTGGGGTGCACTGTACTTGGTAACTAGCTGTTACCACAATCTCCTCCTCACACAGGATCAGTGTGTGAGGAGGAGAACACGGTGACAGCTAGTTACCGTGTTCTCTGATGACATTTGTGACCGGCTGTGATTGGACACAGCCGGTCACGTGGTAAAGAGCCAATTTCATTGGCTCTTTACCTAGATCGGGGATCGACTCTGTCCGAGGGACGAGCCTCGTCCCCGATCGCTGCGCTGCGCGCCCCCGGGGGCGCGCGTTAAGGAAGGAACGAGCGGCTCGCGCTGGAGCCGCTCATGTGATCGGCTGTGATTGACACAGCCGATCACGTGGTAAACAGCCAATTTCATTGGCTGTTTACCTTGATCGGGGTTGGGCTCAGTCCGAGGGACGAGCCTCACCCCCGATCGCCGCGCTGCGCGCCCCCGGGGGCGCGCAGTAGCGGGGAGATCCGGGCGCCGTCATATGACGTCCGCCCGGATCGAGAAAGGATTTGTGCCGACGTCATTTGACATGACGCGGTACGGAAGGGGTTAAAGTGTTACTAAAACCACAACAGTAAAAGCACTCTGTATATGCAGTAAAGCATGCTTGTTATACTCACTGTATCTGGAGCCTGTAGAGGTTACACAGGCAGTCCAACTCCTCCAGGATGGCACATCAATTTGTGCCATTGCCAGAAGGTTTGCTGTGTCTCTCAGCACAGTCTCAAGAGCATGGAAGAGATTCTAGGAAACAGACAGTTACTCTAGGAGAGCTGGACAGGGCCGTAGAAGTTCCTTATTCCATCACCAGGACCGGTATCTGCTTCTTTGTGCAAGAAGAAACAGGATGAGCACTGCCAGAGCCCTACAAAAATGACCTCCAGCAGGCCATTGGTGTAAATGTCTCTGACCAAACAATCAGAAACAGATTTCATGAGGGTGGCCTGAGGGCCCAACATCCTCAAGTAGGCCCTCTGCTCACTGCCCACTGCCCAGCACCGTGGAGCTTTACTGGCATTTGCCATTGAAAACCAGAATTGGCAGGTCTGCCACTGGTGCCCTCTGATTTTCACAGATGAGAGCAGGTTCACCCTGAGCACTTGTGACAGACCTGAAAGGGTCTGAATATGCCGTGGAGAACATTATGCTGCCTGTAACATTGTTCAGCATGACCGATTTGGTGGTGGGTCAGTGATGGTCTGGGGAGGCACATCCATGGAAGGATGCACAGACCTCTACAGGCTAGACAATGGCACCCTGACTGCCATTAGGTATCGGGATGATATCCTTGGACCCATTTTCAGATCCTACGCTGGTGCAGCGGGTCCTGGGTTCCTCCTGGTGCACGACAATGCCCGGCCTCATGTGGCGAGACTATACAGCCAGTTCCTGGAGGATGAAGGAATTGATACCATTGAATGGCCCCCGACATTCGCCTGGCCTAAATCCAATAGAACACTTCTATGGCATTATGTTTCGGTCCATCCGACGCCTCTGTTCAGGAGCTCAGTAATGCCCTGGTCCAGATCTGGGATGAAATATCCCAGGACAGCATCTGTCGTCTCATTAGGAGCATTCCCCGATGTTGTCAGGCATGCATACAAGCACGTGGGGGCCATGCAATCTACTGAGTACTATTTTGAGTTGCTGCAATGATATTTCAACAAAATTAAGTGCTGCATCTTTTTTTTACTTTGATTTTCGGGGTGTCTTTGATCTCAGCCCTCTGTAGGGTGATAATTTTAATTTCCATGAAATGATGTGGCATCCTTTCATTCCTAGCACATTACCCAGTCCATATCAGTATAAATATCCAGCATGAGATTTTTTCCCCATTCAGATCTGATGTGTTTTCAAAGTGTTCCTTTAATTTTTCTGAGCACTGTATACCTTTTATTGGAAATTTTAAATAAAAATACTAAACTATATTACTGCTATTCTTTCTGGAATTGGCTCATTGTCCAACGGAGTGAGAGGACCTCTTGGGGATTATTTGTACATGCTGGACCCATTTATGCTCTTTATGAGGAAAGGAAACACCATTGGATTTATGTGTGGTTGGTGACTGTGACGGAAAAACCTCTGAATGAATTCACAAATCACATTTTTCTTTGAATCACGCTGATTGGAAGAGCTCTGAAGGACTTATTACCTTCTACGCTTGGTTTTCTGATAATTTGTGGACTGGTTCACCTACTGTTTTAAACATAGCGCCATATCTTTTACATGGCCATCTGATTTTAAGGTGATATTTTTCAGGGACAGCTGCTGGTTTTATTTTATTTATATTTTTCTAATAACTTCACTGAATTTTTGGACTTGGTGTGGCACAGAGTTTATCACTTCTTGTGGATTCACTTAAGAAATACCAAAAAATGCCAAGCCTCAAAATCCATGCACCTGTGAAACAGCTTCAAACTATGGTACCCAAAATGGTCTATAGGCATCGCTTTAAAAAAAATTGACTGAATATTGGCCCTAGAGTTAAAGCAGAATTTCACCGAAAGGGGTAGTTCCACTTGTATGCATCCCCCTCCTATCTAATAACTGGCATTTCTTTTGGGGGGGGTCGAAGGTGCGGGTACCTGGTTATTCAAAACCCCCTTCCCCCCTTTGCCCCCTTTCCCGCAGCCTTATGGGACACATCACATGTCTCACAATACTTGCACATGCACAATGGGAAACCACCTGTGAAGCCGCAATGCTTCACTGCCTGTTTCCCTCATTTAAGATGCCAGCCTTTACCAAAAGCCAATTGAAAAATTGGCTTGGGTAAGGACAGCTCTGGATCCCTGGATAGGTAAGCGTCTCTATATTAAAGGAGTTGTACTTGTAAAGTCAGAAGATGTATTTATCTTGAATTGTATGCATTAAGATAAACATCCTTCTGTGTGTAGCAGCCGCCCCAGCACCCCCTAATACTTATGTGGGCCCCATCCCTATCCAGCGATGTCCACTCATCCCTCGGCATCTAGGACTCTCTTTCCTGATTGGCTGAGACACAGCAGCGATGCCACTGGTTGTCAATCAAAGTCAGTTAGCCAATCAGGATAGAGAGGGGGTGGAGTCAAACGACAGCTCTGTGTCTGAATGGACACAGGGAGCTGCAACTCGGCTCGGGTGCCCCCACAGCAAGCTGCTTTTTTAATTTATTTTTTTTTAATTATATTTTTATAATATTTACATTTTTACAATTTGTTTGTTTCCCTCCACTCTACCCACTGATGCCCAGCATCAATCACTGCCCACACATGGCTACATGGCTATAGCAGCAAGGAATTAGTTAGAAAGCCTGTGCTTCCTTACATCGGTGGCAGAAAAAGGCTTTAAACAAATGCTTTGTGCTTGCTCAGGTAGGCCCCAGTTCTACATAGTTATTGCAACTCTATAGGAGATTGTACAGCAATTGTACAACCAGATTGAAACCCATATGGCCAGTTTAATAACTTCATGGGTAGAGAGATGAGATTTAGAACCAATTGTCTCAATGACTAGCCTCTGCTCTCACCGTCTGGCATCCTTTCTCATCGGTAAATGTCTTTTTGTTTGCAAGTAGGAAAAAGCTAATCTCTGTCTCTTCTCAATCTGAATGAGAGCCAATGCTTAATAGCAATTTTAAACCTCTAATGCTGTATTTCTCCAGGCATTGATCCCAGACGTTAAATTATTTCAGACGTTAGTTTTTGACACCTGGCTGATTGTTCGTCGGCTGAATTCCACGGCGTTCCGAAGACTATCTCGCCTTAGAAAGCTGTCGAATTCCGACATACCAAGACAGCCCGTATCCCCTTTCTACCAACTTTCCTCCTCCTGACCTCTGCTTAATTAAAATATCAGTCAGTAACTTTTTCCTCAGACTTCTTAAGCAGCAGGATTTGAGTGCATTACTCAGATCCAACAAAATGTTTTATGGCTACATTGGGTATCCAAAAGAGATACTGGGCCATGTCCTGTCTCTGTATTTCCAAGATAAATTGAATAATAGATTATTTGTGCACAAGGTGTATTTAATAAAGAGTCAGTCTGACATTTTGTAATAATGCATAGATATAAATCACAGGAACAGTGACAGAGATCTTTAGTTTCATTGATTATTGGACCAGAGCTTGCATTAATTATGCATAACCCTGTGTACTGAAGGACTGTCATCACCCTTTAATGGGATTAAGCATTATAAGCCAAAAAGTATATATTTTGAAATGGAATTTTAGCCAATGGTCTTTTTTTATATTAGTTTTGTATAAGATGGGTAGGGGTTAGAACCTTAAATAGGTTTTTAGCACTACCTGTAGCTCCATTAGGTAGATTTCCATGCATTTTCTGTGTTACCCACACGTCAATCTGTCCAATCAGCACTTGGAACCCTATGTCGCACTTACCCCTGAAGGAGTTGTTTGGGTCCCCTGATTCCCTGATTAATGACCCTTCTGGAAATGCCATACTAAGGCTAAAGAGAGATATTTATTTCTACAATATACACCCAGCAACTCAATAAAAAAAATTGGCAATATCGGGGAACAAAAAGATATACCACTTTTGTAGGACCAAATGCCCCTGAACCCAAAAACCAGGGAAGTCTTAACTAGGGGGAAGTACTGGAAACTAAAGTTCCAATGTTGGAGTGATCAGACTTGAGTAGATTTCACAATTATGGGCATAAGTACCCAAACATTATCCTAAATAAGGAGGCACTGTCCCTGATAAAACCTGGATCACTTGCTGGTGGCACTGTGGTTACCTGCAGGTGGAGGGTTGTAGTTTCAGTGTCTACCAGTATATCCTAGAAATCTTCATCTTCTGCTGGCTGCTGGGAGGATATTTATTTCCCCCTCTACTAGTGCCTCTTGTGTCAGTGCTTTCCTTTGCTGCCAAATACTGCTTGCCACTTATCCTGAGCCTAGATCCCGATCTTGCTCCTGCCCTGCATCCTGTATCCTGTTGCCTCTTTTCTGCTCTCCTTGTACCTGATTCCAGTCCCTTCCTATCTGTTCCCTGCATCTCCAGGTTACCCTGTTTATCCAGGTTTACCATTTTTGTACATATTGTATATACTGTAGTAAGTAAGGCTTTCTGCATAGCTCCCAACTGTCCCTGATTTCAAGGGACTGTCCCTGATTTGGAACAAAGTTCCTCTGTCCCTCTTCCCTCCTCATTTGTCCCTCATTCTGGTCTGATCGGTATAGTTGTATATAAAATGCACTAGTTATCTTTCAAAAAGTGTTTCCCTGTGTTAAACATTTCATCCAATTTCTAAATTGCTGCATTTGTAAATACTAAAAGCCAATATAAAGGAATAGTAGTGATAAAAAAAAAAGCACTTGTGATATTAACTAATCATTTTTTTGTTTAATTCTCCTTTAAGGGGGCGTAGCAGGGGGCATGTCCTACACCTGCATACTTTTGCTAATAGGTGTCCCCCATTCCCATCTCAGAAAGTTGGGAGGTATGCTTTTCTGGTACTTAGTTAGGTTGCTAGTTAGGCATTTTGGTTTTATGGCTGTGGTTTACTTTTATCTTCATGTGCTGTCTCCTGTTTGCTGATGTTTGAATGTCTTTTGTTTTACTATTATTACATTTACTTCACTATATATAGTCTGGTCTCAGTTTCCTATTGTAGCTATGCAGATATGGCCATTTCTGCTGCCGATTCTATTGATCCAAATATAGTGATCTCACAGGTAACACATGTGTTTCGCGAGCACTTAAAACCATGCCAGTGGGGGAAACAAAGGAGTTTGAGCATCGAGGAGGAAGGATCCATGCTCCTTCAACAGGGATCCTGGTGTGGATGACACCTACTGAACACCTTTGAACATCATTGGGACCCAGTGGCGGCTGGTCAACAGGAGGAGCAGGGGCGCGACCCCCCCCAAGGCTAGTCAATGTAACATCAGCATTAAAAAAAAAAAAAAGTATACCTTTAATGGCAGTGGGGCGCTGGACACACTGCTGCTATGGAGAGGGGATGGGGGTTTTGGCATCATGTGCCTCTTTCTTGTAAGCTGATTGGCGGCCTTTTAGAGTGTCCTCGGGGCGCAGAGTGATGTGCCCCGAACACTCCCACTCACGATTGCCGTCCTGTGATTGGTCCAGGAGCAGTGACAGGGTTGGGAGGGCTCAGGAGACGCTGATCTACAGCTGGACGTGGACAGGATCTCTGCAGTCTCCAGGAAGGATCACTACCAGTAGGGCTGCCATCAGGGGGGACAGCCAATACACAACAATTGTTGCTGCTGACCAGGGCTGCGACTGGCGATGGATAGGAGTGGCACCTGCCCTGGGCAGAGCACAAATATATGTGGCTCCCCACGAAGGCGTATCCTCTTTCCTGAAGCTGGGATCGCCTGTCCTGTTTACAGTGAAGGAGAGTGGATGCAGCCAGCAGAGCGAGCAACAGCAGGACAGTGTGGCCGGGATTTCCTCCTGCTCCTGGTATTAAAAGTCTCTCTCTCCCCTCGGCATTGCAACCGTGAGTGCACAGCTCCTGATATGTCTGTGAGTCACAGCACATTAACTCTGTCATTTCTCTAGTGGGGGGGGGGGGGGTAAGGCAGCTGGCTGGCATGGGTCCATCCATCCATGTGCATCATGGATGGATGGACCCATGCCAGGCCAGAACAGGTAGGTACAGGCAGGTCACGGTGCAAGATTTATCAAGTTACCCAGGCCGGGCCCAGACCAGAGTGTGCAGATATCATTATCATCATGGATGGATGGACCCAGGTCAGGCCAGAACAGGTAGGTACAGGCAGGTCACGGTGCAAGATTTATCAAGTTACCCAGGCCGGGCCCAGACCAGACTAGTGTGCTGTGCAGCCTGTGCTTCATCATGGATGGCGGCAATGGCATTGGCAATGGCTGCTGGCATGCATTTTGTTTGTGGAGGAGGACTGAGAGGACTCACTTACCTTACCGGGCTGCTGCTGCACAGGGCTGGAGTGAACTCGTCTCACTCTCTTCCGACCCGAGTCACCCGACCGTGACCACCCGTCACCTCCTCGTCTTGCGTGGCCTGCGGAATTGCTGCACCTGCGGCCTGGATCCGATTCCGAATGCAGTCTCTCTCTCTGGCTCTGCTGCCGTCCGTCCACGAATCCACGATCAAGAAGGCCCGCCGCCGCCTGATCCGACTCCGAGCCGAGTCCTGGTGTCCGTCTCCTCCTGGTCTTCCTGACCTGGACTGGTCCTGACTCGGCGAGAAGAACTGTCTCTGAGGGGAGTTGATGCAACGTTTTCTCTCTCCGGCTGCTGAGACACACTGCTCGGGCCGCGGGAACGGAAGCCGGAAGGCGGAAGCGGTGATCGTGACGCTGGGACGGTGCACCGCCCCACGCGTCAGGTCACCAGATGATGTCCCACTGTGATTGGTCCAGGCTGGAGTCTGGACCAATCACAGCCCAGACATCAGAAAAGTGGGGTGTGTCGGGGCGCATTGCTCTGCGCCCCGATGACCCCCTGAAGAGCGCCAATCGGCGCCTCTGCTGGCCGAGGGTGGGGTCAAAAACCCCACCCCCCCATACCTAGCGTACAGGCCGGCGCCCCCTAGTGGGCGAATAATTTACATTTTTTTTTTGGAAATCTTTCTTTCTTTCTTTTTTGGGGGGGGGGGGCGGCATCCCTGCGCCCCCTATCGGCCAGCTGCCACTGCATGGGGTCTTATATAGAGGCCGGTAGGTTTCAGGTGGACTTATATAGAAGTCACTGTGTCGGAGGGTCTTATATAGAGGGTGGTAGGTGTCGGGGGCATTGAAAAGGTAGTGCAGCTAGTATTAATGTAGGGTTCTGCTCAAAACAGTCTATCTTGTCGTGGTAGCAGGCTTCATATGTTTTGGCCAAAATATATTTCCCCACTGTTAAATCTTGAAAGCACCGATTACTTGGAATATACTTTTTATTTTTATATATTATATTGTAAGAATGTTAAAATAAAAGTGGATATATTGAAGGACTTGTTAGGATGGCCAGTGAGTGGGTCCTGGGGAATTTTGGTGGTCATGCCCTAAGGTGGGGTCGAGGCTTAAAGCTGTGTAGGGGGCCCCAAAATTTCTGATGACTGCCCTGACTACCAGGGGATCAATATCACAGATCGAGGGGGACACAGCCAGCATTGCCTGCTACGGGGTCACTGGAGATCACACGCATGCAATAGGCTTAACTGCTGCAGGGATGCAATGCTAAACAGCAATCTGGACAAGGATGGGGGGCACCAGTGATCTGGTAAAGGTGGTGAACTGAGAGGAGACTGGACTGGTCTAGCTGGGTGAAGGTAGTGCCAGGTGGCCAGTGCCAGGTCCAGATGCCATGCACCAACCTTAGAGCTGTGTGTGTGCCTCTGTCATCTACCTACTCCAGGCACAGCATTGCAGGGGCTGGGAAAACCATTGAGTTGCTGAGCAGAGTTCAAGAACCTGTGGAAGGAAGCTTGTGATCCATGCCAGGCTGGGGGGCGGTACTGCCATAGCAGGGAATCCCCGCTTCTGCTCCATTTCATTCATCCGTTCTCTGTGCAACTGGTGGGAGGAAGCAGCTGGTTGAGAGATTGGCAGCATCTGAGGGGAGGGGGAGGTTTAAAGGGCCTTGATGCTCCCTGGCACATGGGAGGCATTGGCACACCTCCATTGATGTTGTAGAGTTTCTCCATTGTTCAGAACAGCTTTTTGACTGAAAGAGTGTGAGGGAGCCCTCAGCCCAGTCGATCCCCAGAGTTCTGCAAACACAAAAGATGAGTGGAAGCAACCCCCATCACCAGCTTCCCAGTGAAGGGAGGGAATGGATCATGTAATGGCCCATACTGGAAGGATTTAGCAGGAGTTTTTTTTACCACTCATGCTAAATCCTTCCAGTATGGGCCATTACATGACTGAGCTTTCTGGACTGTTATCAGTTAGCATTGTAATCCCCATGAACTACAAAACACCTCCCCTTGTTATGAAGAAGAGAAGGAGGCCTTACCTCCACTCACAGATTTCAATGAAACAATTTTCTTTTGTAAATGAGGTCCTATTAATTGGATGCATTTAAAATGTATGTGATTTTACCATTTACATTCTCTTTAAATGCCTCCAAAAAGTAAAAGAGGAAGTGCGACGTATAGAGCCTACTGCAGCAATTCTGACATCTCTAAAGGAAAAAATGTCATTTAAATTTGCTTGCCGCTGTAATGTATTGCCAGCTCCCAGCAATACAGATAAAAAAAATTGAAAAAACAGCGTAGGATCCCCCCAAGATCCATAACAGACGCTTATTCGAGAATGCTGCCTGACAGGTCAGGAAAGGGGAGGGATGAGAGAGCATCCCCCCTCCTGAACTATATCAGGCCACATGCCCTCAACATGGGGGGTGGGTGCTTTGGGGCAGGGGGGCTCTGCCATGTTTAAGGGGACAAAGGCCTCCTCCCGACAACCCTGGCTTATCGAAATTTGGAAGCCCCCTTTAACAAGAGGGCCCCAGATCCCACCCCCCATGTGAATGGGTATCGGGTACATCATTTATTAAAAAATAAAAAAATAGTGTCCCTCGATGTAAATCCATTGTCAATCTTGACACCTGCCGGACCCAGGAAAAAATAAAAACACTGCTGATGCAGAAGGAATAGCACCTGTGACACAGAAGGGGGACAGCAATTATGCCCTAAATATTATTAGTGCTGCTGCGCCACAAAAAAAAAGAAAACACTGCTGACACAGAAGGAATAGCACCTGCGACGCTGAAGGGGGACAGCAATTATGCCCTAAATATTATTAGCGCTACTGCCCCACAAATAAAATAAAAAAACTGAAAATCACTGCTGACGCAGAAGGAATAGCCTCTGCGACACAGAAGGGGGAGTGCTAATAATGCAGCAACAGAACCTGATGCTGCAAAAAAATGTAAAAAAAATGGCATTAGTGGGGTGACACAGAAGTGTTGTACACACCAACACTTCAGTGGCACCACTACACTGTGTTATTCACAGGAATCACAGCACAGCACTACACTGACTGCACTAAATGGACTGAACACACAATCCACTAACTACTCTGCCTAATCTCCACTAACACACACTATCCATGGCTGTAAGCAGCCTTATATAGGGTGGGGCATGGACTTAGCTCCTGAGCCATGATTGGCCAAAGGCACCCTGACTTTGGCCGATCATGGCTCTCACAGGACATTGTGCTTTGATTGGCCAAAGCATACAGGTCAGGTGCATGCTTTGACCAATCATCAGCAGTCAATGCACTGCTAGATCGCAGTGCATTATGGGGTGCTCATCGACAGGCGAACTTCCCGCCGAACGCTTCAGGTGTTCAGCGAATGTACTTTCGACTCAAACATAGAACCCATCCCTAATCATATCATACTGGAATGCAATCAAGTAGACAACATCAAAAGTATGGAAAGAGGTCAAACTAGCAGGATACATTTAGCAACAAGGACCTCTTTTATAGGCTATGTAGGGCAAGTATATGCAATTCAAAATTAACAGTGTGCAAGCATTTAGATATCAAGGCTCAATATTCTACCATCATGGTGGCCTGAATGCCTTAGTGCAAAATATCTTGTAAAAAAAAAATGAAAAAAAATAAAATAAAATACAAGAACCCAGAACAGACAGACTAGAAAGCAAGGGAGAAAGAAAGAAAAGAAAGAAAAAGGAAAGGAGAAAAAGGACTACCGCAATGTTCGAAACCCAACAACCAGAGTATGGGCTTGTTAACCACTTCTGGCCGGAAGGATTTGCCCCCTTAATGACCAGGCCATATTTTGCAATTCGGCACTGCGTTACTTTAACAGACAATTGCGCGATAGTGCGACCCTGTACCCAAATAAAATTGATGTCCTTTTTTCCCACAAATAGAGCTTTCTTTTGGTGGTATTTGATCACCTGTGCGAATTAAATTTTTTGCGCTATAAACAAAAAAAGAGTGACAATTCTGAAAAAAAAAAAAAAACATTGTTTTTCACATCCTGCTATACAACATTCCCCTAAAAAAATATTTAAAAATTAGATTTTTTCATCCTTATAGGCCAATTTGTATTCTGCTACATATTTTTAGTAAAAAAAAAAAAAATCGGAATAAGCGTATTTTAATTGGTTTGCGCAAAAGTTATTGCGTCTACAAACTAAGGGAAAGATTTATGTAATTTTTATTTATTTAGAGGCTCTTCAGAGGCTCTGAAGAAGAGGCGCTGCCTCGAAACCTGTAAGCCTGTACAGCTTTGGGGGACGATCCAATCCCGATCTCGATGCTGTGGATTTTATTCTTTGTCTGATATGTTTTTATCAAGAACTCATTTGTGAGTATTTTTAATTCATTATTTTAATAAACCTGCTTAAAGGATAATGCACTAGACCGGTGCGCCCTTGTGTTTGTTTATCGTTATATAGTGTTCCCAGACCACACTGGTCTAGTGAGGGGCTGCAAGGCTGAAGCATTACGAGGTTGCCGTGTCGCTTGTTCTCATCTACAAGTCTTTAGCCAAGCTGGATAGAGGATTGCACCACTCAAAGTGCAGGGAATAGGTGCTTTGCACTGACAGTTTACCTACTTGCTTGCTTCTGGATTAAGGGAAGGGGTTAACCCAGTGGGGATCAAAGGGTTAAGTGTGAGCCTAGGGGAGTGTTTTCTAACTGTTTAGGGGAGGAACTTGGGAAAAGACCATACAGATCTGTAATCCTATATCGAAGAAACACAGGTGCTCTGTGATCATTTCAGAGAGACCGTTGTTCTCTCTCAGCGGGGAGCGATCGCGGGTGCCCGGTGGCAATCGGTTCCACCAGTCCCGTAGATCGGCATCCCCACTGCCTAGTGGGGGGGGGGGTGGCACGCACCCCCAGAACTGCTACCACGAACTGACGTACCCATATGTCGATTCGCGCAGCCGAGCCAGCCTGCCGCAGTATATCTGCGGCTGGCGGCCGGCAGTCGGCAAACGGTTAAAGAACCCTTAAAACCAGTTCACCAGAAAGAGGGTAACCACCTACTAGTTCCTCATGGAGGGCAAGTGGGTGGTACATAAGCCACCCTTCCTGGCAACCATTCTGTGCACTGGAGGCAAGTGATTTGGGGGGGGGGGGGATTTCCCCATTTTTGGGGGAAAACCCACTCAAAGCAACCCCTAATGCTTAAGACATAGGGGAACATCCTTTTTTTTTACGGCCTCATGCACACTGGACAATTTTGCAGCTGCTTCTAGGGGTGTTGGGCATTTTTTTTTCCAGCCTCCAAAATCCCGTGCATATTAGCCTATCTGCCCATGCACACATAGGCTTTTAGCAGTGCTTACTGGCCGGAGCTTTTAGAGGTAGGAAAAAGTAACCCCACTGCCAGGGCATCCAGGACCACAAGAGTTCTGGCAGAGAAAGCACTTGAGGCTGCCAAAATAATCTAAACGTGCCTAAATGCACCTAAAGGCTAGTAATAAAATAATATTATTAAAATAAATTATTATTCTGGCCAATAAAATGAATTAACGCCCAAGATTTTGACGCCTGTGAACAGGCCTAAAAGCTTGTAAAAGCTTTAGACACTTTAACAAGCTTTTTTTCTGCCAAAATGTTGCTGTCAGGAGGAAAGGCTTCTAGGAGGGTTTGCAAAACGTCCTTTGTGCATGAGGCCTAACATTTGTTAAAATACATTAATTTAGCTCTCCTGGTGCTGATAATGCATTTAAATACAATTTCAGCACCATGGAGAGTTACCGTGGGCCGATTAGGCTGCAAACTAAAAACTATTTATTTAACATCTACTGTACAAGTGAAATTAGATGGCTGTTACCCTGACTTTTTTATTCACCTTGTGCACATTCATCCTATTGTTAATATTGCTAACAGAAAGGTGCTGAACCTCCCTTGGACTAATAATAATAAAGGACTCATTGTGACAATTTCTAGATAATTCATTCATACATAGAACCATAAATGTAATCTATTTAGATGTTATATGTACTTATGTAGATGTTATATGTACTCATCCTAGGGTGACCAGATGTCCCTGGTTTCCAGGGACAGTCCCCGGACTGAGGACGCTGTCCCCGGACCAAGTCTGTCCCCAGTTTTGTGCCCGGATTCAGGGCCAGAATAATGTAGACACTGCTGGCTAAAAAACAGCCTGGTGGCTTGAATACCAATGTCTCTGTATATTATGTAGTCCTGTGCCCAGCACTCAGTGTATTATTCAGTCCTGTGCCCAGCGCTCTGTGTATTATGCAGTCCTGTGCCCAGCGCTCTGTGTATTATGCAGTCCTGTGCCCAGCGCTCTGTGTATTATGCAGTCCTGTGCCCAGCGCTCTGTGCATTATGCAGTCCTGTGCCCAGCGCTCTGTGTATTATGCAGTCCTGTGCCCAGCGCTCTGTATATTATGCAGTCCTGTGCCCAGCGCTCTGTATATTATGCAGTCCTGTGCCCAGCACTCTGTATATTATGCAGTACTGTGTCCAGCACTCAGTGTATTATGCAGTCCTGTGCCCAGCGCTCTGTGTATTATGCAGTCCTGTGCCCAGTGCTCTGTGTATTATGCAGTCCTGTGCCCAGCGCTCTGTGTGTTATGCAGTCCTATACCCAGCGCTCTGTGTATTATGCAGTCCTGTACCCAGCACTCTGTGTATTATGTAGTCCTGTGCCCAGCGCTCTGTACATTATGCAGTCCTGTGCCAAGCGCTCTGTGTATTATGCAGTCCTTTACCCAGCGCTCTGTGTATTATGTAGTCCTGTGCCCAGCGCTCTGTACATTATGCAGTCCTGTGCCAAGCGCTCTGTGTATTATGCAGTCCTTTACCCAGCGCTCTGTGTATTATGTAGTCCTGTGCCCAGCGCTCTGTACATTATGCAGTCCTGTGCCAAGCGCTCTGTGTATTATATAATCCTATGCCCAGCGCTCTGTGTATTATGCAGTCCTTTACCCAGCGCTCTGTGTATTATGTAGTCCTGTGCCCAGAGCTCTGTGTATTATGCAGTCCTGTACCCAGCGCTCTGTGTATTATGTAGTCCTGTACCCAGTGCTCTGTGTATTATGTAGTCCTGTGCCCAGCGCTCTGTGTATTATGTAGTCCTGTACCCAGTGCTCTGTCTATTAAGCAGTCCGGTGTTATTTGCCAATAAAAAAAAAAAATGTCCCCGGATTTCATTTTAAAAATCTGGTCACCTTAACTTATCCTTAAAGTAATTGTAAGGCTTCTTTTTTTTCTCAAAATACTAAATATGTTATACTTACCTGCTCTGTGCAATGGTTTTGCACAGAGCGGCCCCAAACCTCCTTCTGGTGTCCCCCACCCATGATTTTGGCTCTTGTTCTCCAAGTGCCCCCAGAGCAAGCTACTTGCTATTGGGGCACACACGAGGGCTTAATCCTGAGCCAGGCTGTGTGTTTCTATAGACACAGAAAGCATGGCATGGCTCCACCCCCCTCTCCCTCCTCACAGGATTTGACTGAAACCAGCAGAAGCCAATGGCCCCTGCTGCTGCTCAGTCTCCAGGGAGAAGAGAGAGAGCTGCTACAGATGGGCACAGTGCTGGATCGAGATCAAGCTCAGATAAGTGTTTAATGGGGGGGGGGGGGCTAGGGGAAGCCACTTTTGAAAAGTGTTTTACCTTGATGCAGTGGTAAAAAAAAACAACATTTTGCCTTCAAAATGACATTAAATCCCAACCCTAGGCCCTAGGAACCCTATATATAAGCCTATATTTTTTATAATAAAAAAGCAGCTTACCCTCCTTCTTGTAGAACTATAGGGTTTTTTCAATTTTGATAGAGAAAGAGAGGGTTATAACATGTATGGCGCTCGCTCTCGGGAGTCAAGGGGGCGCGCCACCGGCGGCACGCTCCCACCCCCTCTTGACAGGGGGGAAGCTAATGCCTGTGTCAGGTGGCCCTGATTGCCGCCTTACACCCACGATCGCTCCCCGCTGAGAGAGAAAGACGGTCGGCTGTTGTAAACACAGCTGACCGTTCCTCTCCCTGGGATGATCATAGAGATCATGTGATTCTGCTATCTAGGATCATTTCAGAAGCCACGCCGCCCCACAGTTAGAATCACTCCCTTAGGCTCACATTTAACCTCTTGATCACCCACAGGGTGCATATTTTTAGCACTGATTACTGTAGTAATGTCACTGGTACCCATAAATGTGTCAAAAATGTGAGTCAGGGGTCCAATCTGTCTGCCGCAATGTCGCAGTCCCACTAAAAATCGCAAATCGCCGCCATTACTAGTAAAAAAAAAACAATAAAAATGACATAAATCTTTCCCGTAGTTAGTAGACGCAATAACTTTTGCGCAAACCAATCAAAATACGCTTATTGCAATTTTTTTTTAACCAAAAATACGTAGCAGAAAACAATTTGGCCTAAAATGTTAAAAAATTTAGATTTTTTATTTTTTTTTTTGAGAATGTCATATAGCAGAATGTCAAAAATATTGTTTTTATTTTAAAAATTTTCGCTCTTTTTTTATTGTTTATAGCGCAAAAATAAAAAATCACAGAGGTGATCAAATACCACCAAAAGAAAGCTCTAATTGTGGGGGAAAAAAAGGATATTTATTTGGGTACAGCATTGCACGACCGCGCAATTGTTCGTTAAAGTAACGCAGTGCCGAATCGCAAAAAATGGCCTGGTCATTAAGGGAGCAAAGCCTTTCAGTCCAGAAGTGGTTAAAGGGGTTCTATTCCTCCCTTCCTTCCCTGACCTATCCTAACCCACCCTCTTATCTCATCCTCGATCTGATGGTCGCAGCTTGTTCATATCAAAGACAGCAAGTCTTCACTGTCCTGGCTGCGCTTGTCTATTACAGCAACAAAATCTTTTATGGGACCTTCTCTGATTATCTACATCACAGGTGTCAAACACAAGGCTCGCGGGCCGAATGCGGCCCCTCTGACCATTTCATGTGGCCCTCGCACCTCTCCTGCAGCTGCGGCACCCCCCTGGTCTCTGCCTCCACCTTGTCTCAGTAGTTGGCAGCAAAGAGGACAGAACTCATTTGCCAGATCCTGCATTCCTCTGCGCAGCTGCAGAAAGGCTTGTCTTTGCCACCCCCCCTCCCCACTTATCAGCAGTCCACAGCAGAGAGGAGGGCAGAACTCCTCCTTCAGATCCTGCACCTCTATGTGCAGCCCCAACACCACCTTGCCTCAGCCTCCCCTGGTCTCAGCATTCAGCAGTCTCTGGAAGCTGACTCCAGACCCTGCACTTCTTCATAGATCCACCTGTATCTTCTTCCTGGCAGCAGCACAAGGTAACTGACTTCTCATGGTGGGGGGGGGGGGGCTCTTTACATCTCATGTAAGGGTGTAAGGGGACATTGGGGGCTCTGGGCATCTAATCTTACAGATCTAACTGGGCAACCATAATGCTGATGCGGCCCGCGATTAAATTTAGTTTGACGTCCCTGATCTACATCCTCAGGGAAAGCCCCATAGAAGTCTACAGGGGTTGTAATCAGAAGACTTGGACAGGATAGTGAAGTCTTGCAGTGCTGGATGTAGGCAGATTAGACTTAGGTTATTATGCAAGTATGGAAAGGAAGGTGGGCTAAGTTAGTTCAGGAAAATATAAAAAAGGAACAATAAGATAAACACTTTCTGTTCTCCTTCCCCAGACAGATTCGTCCCTAAATGTTGCTATCACAAAATAAAGATGCATTTTTGTAATTCCAAGGCAAGTTTGAAGTACTCTGCAATTCTCTGCCCTTGCCGACTATTCCCTGGCGACTCTCACAGCTCAGTGACCCTGCAGAGAAAAGTCATGTCTTTGAACAAGGCACTTTGGAAAGTGCCCCTGGCGTCTTCCTCTCTCTATCTCCTCCGGTTTCAAAGCATTTAAGCATTCAGCTCCTTGCTGTACACAGCGACCTGGAACACGAAGGCCCTTTTAAGTGGGATTCTGTACATTTTATGATCATTATTAAAATAGCATTATTATTTTTAAGACTTGCTATAATCAAGTGCGTGTAAGAGTGGGAGAAGGATGTTGTTGAAATGGTGTAAGTCCTCGGCGGGGAATTTGTCTTTACAGAAAAAGCACACCTTTAACATTATTTTCCATATTTCTGCTTCTTCCCGCTGACACGCTGTAAGAATTACAGAATTATGTCTTGCAAAATGCTTCTAGGTGAAAAGAAGTGGAATTGGTGAGCTGTCACTAGCCAGGAAGCTTTGCATAAGTCCTATTTACTGACGCATCATGGTAGCATACACTGGGTTGTGGTTCTGCCCCTCAGTTTGATAGGACTGGTTACATAGTTACATAGTAGTTGAGGTTGAATAAAGACAATAGTCCATCCAGTTTAACCTGTGTAGGTGTGTGTGGCTGTAATCATCTCACATAGCCCTGAATGTTCTGATCCCTGAGATGTACGTCTAAGAGTCTTTTGAAAGCTACCATACTTCCCGCAGAAACCACCTCTTGTGGTAGAGAATTCCACAATCTTGTAGCCCTAACAGTAAAGAACCCCCCACGTTGCCTGAGGTTAAAACGCTTCTCCTCTAGTCGCATTGTATGCCCTCGAGTCCTCATGCAATCCTTTCGGCTTTCGGTTAGTTATACAGTACGTTTAAGTCATATACTACCTGCAGCATTCTCTTTTTTGTCCTCACTTTTCAGGACTGGACTGTGCTGAAGTAACCTTTGCCTGTCAAGGAAAGCTTTAACCTCCCTGGCGGTATGATTCTTTCGGATTTTAGGTGCTGAAAGCGGTACCATTATTTTGCATGTAATTCTTGAGAATGAGCAGCCCAAACAAACTATTTACATTTTTTTTTTTTTTACTGTGCGTTCTTCTTTATAACATCTCGGGTATGATAAAGTTTGAAACACAAAATCATGAATTTTAATTTAATTTTAATAAAAAACTATAAATAAGTTAAAGTATGTATGTATGTATACATTATATATATATATATATATATATATATATATATATATATATATATATATATATATATATATATATATGTATACGTGTATATATACATAAAAAGTACAGTAAAACTGCAGGAAAGGGCACTGGGGGGCAATGTAATGTGAATTTATTTTATTTTGAATAGTATCAGTGTGTTTGGTGTGTTTTACATTTGAATTTGCCGCCGGTTCCACCCCCCTGTGAGCGTCACGTCGCAGGAGATGGAAGCCGGGGCACGGAGAGGATCCGGAGGAAGATCCGCCTGCCGCATACCGCTCGCTCGCATACATCGCTGGATCCCGGTGACAAGGTAAGTAACCTCTTTTACAGGATCCAGCGATGCTTCTGGCGGTACCCCGAGTGTGGCTCGGGGTTACCGCTTTTGGCTCTGAAATGTAACCCCGAGCCACGCTCGGGAATACCGCTAAGAAGGTTAAACAAGCTTTGGAGAAAGTAGCAGCATGTTTCTCTTTGTTTTTTCCCCTTGAGGTTTTCTCCACCCATGCATGCTGGTTGCTTATGTGGCCATGGTCTGCAGGTATTATCTCCCTTATATGGCATTCGCCTGGCCTCTTCCTATCTCTGGGTCCCATCTCTTTGCTTGCTCTGGGCTCAGGGTAGTGAAGGAATTTCTTTGGTGGTGGTGGACTCATCTGAAAAATCTGAAGCGATATGGACCAATTGTTGTTTCCGAATAAAACATTATCACATCAGGCCCTAGCCAGAAAGGTTGAGGGGTGAATTTCGAAGAGCAGCTTGTTCAAGGTTGTGGGACGTTCAGGTCATGAGGTATAGTATTCAATTGCTTGAATAGAGATCAGCATTCAAGGCTCCTCCAGGCATTTGCTCCTTCAACAAAGGAAAAAAGTGTACCATGCCAAGATATCAAAGTGACAGCTGTGTACATACAGAGGCATGGGGGATGAGGAGTCAAACTCTGATGTCAAAAGTGTGACTGATAATCAAATAGACTCAGATTCATCTAAAAGACCTGAGGGCAGTCCATGGACCATGTGCAAGCAACTCAAAATCAGTTAGCCGACTTGATAAGCCGCTGATCTCTGCATTGGGGTAATGTATGCTGGTTACTACATTGGGGGCACGTATGCTGGTCACTACATTGGGGGCATGTACGCTGGTCACTGCATTGGGGGCATGTATGCTGGTCACTGCATTGGGGGCATGTACGCTGGTCACTGCATTGGGGGAATGGTATGCTGGTCACTGCACTGAAGGGGGCATGTATGCTGGTCACTGCATTGGGGGCATGTACGCTGATCTCTGCATTGGGGGAATGGTATGCTGGTCACTGCATTGAAGGGGGCATGTATGCCTGTCACTGCATTGGGGGCATGTACGCTGATCTCTGCATTGGGGGAATGGTATGCTGGTCACTGCATTGAAGGGGGCATGTATGCTGGTCTCTGCATTGGGGGCATGTACACTGATCTCTGCATTGAAGGGGGCATGTATGCTGGTCTCTGCATTGGGGGCATGTACGCTGGTCACTGCATTGAAGGGGGCATGTATGCTGGTCACTGCATTGAAAGGGGGCAAGCTGGTCACTGTGCATTGAATGGGGCACGCTGGTCTCTCTGCATTGAAAGGGGGCCCACTATACCTTAATTACTGAAGGCCCCTTTCACACTTTTGCGACCTCAAAGTCACGCAATTTTTTACAGCGTTTTTTGCCGCAAAGCAATGCCTATTACATTTTTCTGTTTGCGCCCCCCCCCCAAAAAAAAAATTTTGAGCACCAGCCGCCACTGATCATGATAATCACATTCATACAGCTTTGGTCATACAGTTGAGCATAGAGTCACCACTGCCTCTACCAGTGACGCCGGATCTGCTCTCTCAAGGCCAGTTTTTTTTTATCCAGCCCCCAAGAGACTACATTTAATGGCATGGAATTTGAAAGGAGGAGGCTACTAAGTCAGTGGTGCTCAGTGGAGGTAGTGGTAGTGCTTTAAGCCAGAATGATCTCCACGAATAAGACTTACCAGAGATTTGTAGATCTTGCAAAGCAAAAAGACTGGAAAGTGTTATTGCCAGAACTAGCCCAGATTATGCAGTTTTTAAAACTGGAACTGGTCAAGGTGCTAGGTTAAATATGTTAAAGGTTCAAGTTCCAGCTTTTTCCACACTTACAGATGTTAATTGGATACTTAAACCTTTAGTGATGTAATTCCTAAGGGTTTGCATACAGTTAAGACCTCCCAGGAAACCATTGTTCCCTAAGTGGTACTTGCCTACAGTCCTCAAAGCTATATCAAAGTCTCCTGTCTATCCTACAGAAATAGCTACACTCTGGAATCTAACCCCGAAGACAGCATTACAGGTTGCCACATAATAATGTGAAAAAGGGTGTCAGAGCTGAAGGCTTTTGTACACAAAAACCTTCACGGCTCTTTATCCTTAAGGTGCCTTCCTCCTTTTACTTTAACCAGGAGGTCAATTTGCCATCTTTCCTTGATGAAGCGGGAGAACCACATCACCTGGATGTTGAGTTAACTCTGAAGGTTTACTTGGCAGTAGAGATCGACCGATATATCGGGGGCCGATATGCACTTTCCCTGATATGTCTGTATCGGCCTTTGGATTTACCGATATTGCCGATATTTTCATGATGTCATTGCATATGTTGTGCCCACACGTTCTGCCTTCTAACACCACCTCCCACGCCTGCGTGGCCCATATGTGACGCCATTTCACTGCGCGCTGCACTAGTTCTCTGCCCCCCACACCTCACACAGCCTCGTGTTACAGCCAGCTGCAGTCCGGTCTGGTCACGGTGCCAGCCACCCACAGGCCCTGGTCTCAGCCACCCACCACAGGTTGCCAGCTGCCAGCCATCCGACCCACAACAGAACAGGGTGCCAGCAGGCCAGCATCCAGCCACCCACTCCACAACAGGGTTCCAGTGAGCAAAGCAGCCATCCAGATGACACCAAGCCAGCCACCCGCCACCGTGACTAGTGACCACACAGTGTTCCAGCACACAACCCACAACAGGCCAGGGTGAGTGAGTGACATCAAGCCATCCACCCACACAACACTGTGACCCCAAGCCAGCCACCCACCACAGTGTTTCAGCAAGCCAGCCACCCACTACAGTGGTCCAGCCAGCCAGTCACCCACCCACCACAGTGTTCCAGCAAGTAAGCCACCCCCAACAGGGTGACACCAATCAAGCCAGCCACCAAAGTGTTCCTGCAAGGCAGCCACCCATAACAGGGGGACACCAAGCCAGCCAGCCACCCACCACAGACTGTTCCTGCAAGCCAGCCACCCATAACAGCTTTAACAGCATCTCAAAAAGTTGGGAGGTATGCTCAACCTCTAGGCAATACCATAGCCCATCCAGTGCTGCAGTCTACTTTAACCACTTTAAGACCTGCTTATCACGGGGGCCTGATCATTCAGCTAGGCTGTCATGTGTTTACAGGTCTGTCTGTTGAGTCTGGGGAGTCTCCCTACAGTGTCCAATGAGGGCTCTTATTGGACAGTGGAGGAAGCAAAGCCAATAGCACACCAGGGCTTGTATCTACCCCAGAGGGTGGAGTCTGATGCAATGCACCCTGGGATAGGGTATACGTCTGAGGGGAGCTACCTCGGCAAGGAGTGCTTAAGGGATCTTAAAGAGGACTTCTTAATGCAGAAAAGCAGTCACAAGTTGGTTCAGCATTAACAGGCATCAGGCCAGCTTTAACCAGCGTTGACGGGCATCCTGCCAGCGTCAAGTCAGCGTCAATCAGCATTTTTCAAGTGTCTCTGCCAAGTTGTACATAGTTGAGCCAAAGGAGTATGCCACTCATCCCTTCTCCTATCCAAGTTACAAAATGAATACAAAAACCCAAAGATACTGGACTGGTCATTGTCTCAGTGCTCACACTTGGAGAAACATGCCCAAAGGCACTTTTGTTGCAACCAGTGACCCAGGGGGACCCATATCCAGCAAAACAGCTGGGCATTGTGCTACATTACTAGAAGGAAAAAAAGCCTAAAAAATACGAATGCAGCCATCACATCTAATAATTGGTAAGTTGTCATATATTAAATTTTTGTTTTGGGGGCTTAATACCACTTTAATGCAATGTGAGTTGCCTGTGTGACATACTGTGCATTAGAATGCCGCACAAATCTGAAATGACAGTTCAGTATAATAGAGAACACTGGTAGATCCACAAAAAATATCTCACCAGTAGTAAAGACTTCACAATGCCGTAAAAAAAAGTTTTGCTTTTTTTCCTTTTAGTTTGGAGTGCATTTTTAAGCAGATCCAGTCACTGCAGGGTTAAACGAGAGGGAGACAGAAGTCTCTGGATCTTCTAATTAGATTTGGAGCCTCAGAAAAAAAATCTTCCCGCTTCCATTCTGGAGGAAGCAGACTGTCACACATCAGTCAGCGTGTCACTGGGTAATATGTATGCAATAAATGATTCATGCTTTATCATGCTGTACAGAGAGAGAAAAGCATGACAGAAGACTATTTTTAGTTTTGCTGACCTACAACTAACACATGTACGAAAAGTAAAGACTTTCTGGTCTTATACACATGAGTTACCGTTTTTGGTCAAATGCCCTTGGCGTACATCCACCTGTACATTACAGTTACAAAGAGTATAATCCTAGGTTCACACCTATGTGCTTTATAATGCATTTTGCAGACTGCAGTCTGCTCAACACGGTTTCCTATGGTACACGTACATGCAGGGGCTGACTGGCAACCTTCGGCCCAGGGGGCAAGTACAAACCAGAGGCCCATGGTGCAGCAACTCGGCCCCCCTGCCACTCTCCCTCTTCCCCGTATTCTCTTGACCCACATTCCATGCTGAAGCTCCGCTGCCAGTACTCTCTACTCACCGGCCGAATCCGGGTTCCCGACCTGGCCAGCAGGGAAGGAGAGTCTCCAGTGGGGCATGGAACCAGCCTCTGCTCAGACACAGTTTACACCATTCTTGCTGGGGGGGGGGGGGGGGCTGTGCTCTGTCCTTGTCTTCATCCTGCACTCAGTAGGTCAGTGGTGGGGCCTTTTTTACTTCTCTTCACCAGGAATCCCTTAGGCATGTCTGTGGCAGAAGCGGTGCAGCCTTTTGCAGGGCATCAGAGTGGCCCGGGGGGCAATTGCCCCCCTGCTCCCAGGCCCAGTCCTCCCCTGCGTACATGTATGCATTTTGCAGCCGGTGCTTACTTGCAAGGGGTCGGGGACCTTTTTCCTACGTTTTGCTTGTAATAGACTTCAAAGGAATTGCACCAGAAATGCAAGTATTGTGTTTGTGATGCGATTTTTGATGTGTTTTACGGTTCTTATTTTTCCCTTTTAAACACTGATAGAAACAGTAATATAAATCATATCATTGGCTTGAGCTTGGGGGAACAGGCAGGTTGTGTCTGTTTGAGCTGCAAGGATGCATAGGACTGCCCATTCACTTCACAAAGAGAACTTTTGGGATAGCTTCAATTATACTAGATGTGGACAGGTCTAAGGAAATTTCATTCATCTTATTTGGCAATGTCCTAAGTTGACATTGCCTGAGATATTGATGAAAGACATTACATGGGAGACTATTGGGATTGGACACCGCTGTAACCAAAGGAGCCATTTGTTGATCTGCCTACATAGACCTTTGTAATGGGGGTCTGTGTTATTTGGTAAGAGGCTGTCAAGTTGGGTGTTGGTGGTGGTTCCCTCTATGCATGACCCAACGAACTTTCTTCTCTTCTGATGAGGCTTTAGTGAGAGACTATTCAGCGCTGCACCTTTCATTTTTATTGCCTTTTAAACACTCCCCATCCAGTGACATCCTCACGTGACGTCACAATGGGTAGGATCTCCAAGTGACGTCACTGGATAGTCACGCCCCATGACTATATAAGAAATGGCCGACAGTGGGAGCCGACCCAACGAAGGCAAACAGCGAAAGGGAAAGACTGTCTTTGTTTTTTTTAGCTGGCAGCCGCAGCAACGAACGAAGAAGATGACATCACTGGAGGGAAGAGGGAGAAGAAACCACCAGAGGAAGAAGAAACACAGAAGGGAGAAGAAACGCCGTAGGGAGAAGAGGAAGAAGAAACCCTGCACGGAGAAGGCAGAGACAAAAGCCGAGTACACATGCAACGATTATTGGCCGACCGATCGTCCGTCTTTTGTCCAGAGTTGTGTTTTGTTGGTTGGAATGTGCCTAGACTGCACACAAATTTTCTCGTGTGTTTTTTCTTCACTGAGCATGCCCAGACTTGCTCATCAGATTTTTCCCCGTCGAAATCTGTACTGACTGCACGAAAATCGGCCGTTATGTTGACTGCCAACAAAAATTTTATAGCTTGCACGCCAGATTTTTTTTCGGCCGAAAAGTCGGAGTTGGTTGTCGGAAGCATCATACTAACAAGCCGAAAATCGGCAGATCGGCCGTCGGACGAAAATTCCCTGCCAATTTTCGACGCGTGTGTACGGGGCTAAAGGCACCATTTTCTAATAAAGGACTTGTCAAAAACTGTCTCTTGTGTTTTGTAACACTACAGTTCTTTTTTTTGGTGATTGGGTGAGGGTACAATGTACCCCATACTCATTTACATGGGGGGGGGGGGGGATCTTGGAGTCCCCTTGTTAAAGGGGGCTTCCAGATTCTGATAAGTCCCCCCGCCCACAGACCCCGACAACCACAGCCCAGGGTTGTCAGGAAGAGGCCCTTGTCCTCATAAACATGGGGGCAAGGTGCATTGGTGTGGGGGCATATTGACGGCATGCGGCCTGGTATGGTTAAGGAGGGGAGAGGCCCTCGCTAGTCCCTTTCTTGACTTGCTGCATTGCATGCTCGGATAAGGGTCTGGTATGGATTTTGGGGTGGTGCCGTTTTTTTTTTTTCACAATTTTTCTTTTTTTACTGCCGCCATTTTTTTTTTTTTTTTTTACATTCAACTGTCAGTGGGGAACACTCCTTAGCAACCAGCTATATACAGTGTGTTTAAAGAGAACAAAAAAAAAAGACGCTAAAAGCATGAAAACTGCATGCATAAACACATAAAAAATGAGGGTTTAAAAATGCAAAACGCACTACAAAACGTGCCTGAAATTTGTTTGCATAATTGCCTGCCGTCTTCGCCAACAGGTTAATCTTCGAATTTCATATGGGGAGCACAGCCAGCCCAGGGCTTTCTTTTTTCATCCAGTCATCAATGTAGTTCACCCTTCCACCCAGTTATCTTCTGTTGCCAATCTTGTGTAGAGCTCAACCCCTAAGGAGCCACTGGACTGATACAATACTTTACCTGAACCCAAGAAACACTGACACACCTGGAGCTGTAGTAATGTAACAGGTTAAAGCCCTTTAATGAAAATTTAGTTAGTGGTAAAACAGTCTCTACTACTGGCACAGGCAATGGTTTTATACAGAGCAGCCCAGATCCTCCTCTTCTTGGATCCCACGCTGGTGCTCCTGGCCCCTCCCTCCTGCCAGGTGCCCCCACAGTAAACAGCTTGCTTTGGGGGCACCCAAGCAGGCACGCTCCCAAGCTGTATCTCTGTATGTCCGTTCACACATGGAGCCATAGCTCTGCCCCGCCCCCTCCATCTCCTGATTGGCTCACTGGCTGTGATTGACAGCAGCGGGAGCCAATGGCATCCGCTACTGCCAAAAGTAAATCAGGAATGCGAGTCCCCAGGGAGACAAGGCTCTTGTGGATTTCACTGGATTGAGATGGGGCTCAGGTAAGAGGCCGGGAGGGGTTGGGAGGTGCTGCAAACAGAAGGTTTTTTTACCTTCATGCATAGAATGCTTAAAGGTAAAAAAAACCTTGTACCTCTACGACCGCTTTAAAGTGTATGTAATCCCTAGAGTGTACCTCTCTTATTAGCTCCCTTTTTATCTGTGAAATACACTATTTTGTTACATCCATTCGGTAAGTGCAGAAAAAATACCTGTTGATCCGCTTAGATATCTTGTGTCTGATAACTTCCTGTGCTGCACTTTTTTACACACATGATTTCCACCTGTTCTGAGGACTGCAGAACCCCGCACCCTGTCCTGTAGAGTGGGGGTCTCTAAACTATGACCATGGGCCAGATGTGGCCTGCAACCAGATATGGCCTGCAATAAGATTTTATCCAGCCAGTGGACAGGGTCAGTGGCATATCCTCAATGTGCATAGATTGAGGATTAAGGTCAGCAGAAGCTCTCTGTTGTGACCTCATGTAATGGGGACTCTGATGGGAACCCTACTCAAAGAGGGATTCTGGTAGGGACCCTGATTAAATAGGGGGCTCTGGTGTAAGGGGGGATCTGATAGGGACTTTGATGATGTAAGAGGGGGACTCTGATGGGGACTCTGATGTAAGGGGGGACTCAGATGGGACCTTGATGTAAGTGAGGCTCTTATAAGGACCCTGATGTAAGTGGGCATTCTGATAGGGAATCTGCTGTAAGGGAGGACTCTGATGGAGACTCTAAAGTAAGGGAGAACTCTGATGGAGACCCTGATGTAAGGGGGTAACTCTGAAGGTGACCCTGATTTAAGGGGTGGGGGTCTTTTTTTCAATACAACTTTGTTATTTGTAAAATATACTATGTGGCTCCCTGTATTGAAATATGTGGAGACTGTTGTAGGGTACAGGGGAGCAGAAGGGATTCTGTAGTCCTCCATAGATACAGTCAGGGCTGGGACAAAGGGTGGGCAAGAGGGGAAGATGCCCCGAGCACAAAGGGGGGGGGGGGGGTGCTCCATCATCACTCCATATCAGTGGCTGGAATCCAGTGCTGCGACTTCATGTCTGCTTCAAGATTTACTGCTGTCACACTGTGCTCCAACATGCCCAATCTCCACCCCACAGTGGACATGAAAAACACACTGTGCATGTGCAACTACCTTCAGGTTGCTAGGAAGAAAACATTAATTAGGCATGTGCAGTGTACACCATAGGCAACCGGTGGAAGGGGGCAGAAATTGGGCTCAGGGTCGTACACCTATTCTACATCATGCATTAGGAGTTGGAGGGTGCAGTTGCTCACCCTTGCCCTGGGCGCCAAAAAAAACCTGTCCCGCTACTGGATACAGTACAATAAGGGAGCATGAGCACCCTTGTACAGGTACTGTTTTACTGGATCACAAGGAAAGAATAAAGACAAAAGAGCCTGAAAAATAGAAAACAATACATTACATTTTTCTTCTTAATTTTTGATATGTTTTACCCCTAGGTGCCGGGGTGCCTCCGGGCCCTTTAAGGGTTTGAAGATGGCAGAAGGCAGGGTGGGGTCTACGATCATGTGATCACTGTAATTGGCTGTCATGGCGGTCACATGATCGGAAGACTCCTGATCACAAGCAGTGATTGGGAGATTTCTGTTTCCGCCCGTAACTGTACCGGGAGAGCGCAGGGTGTGCATTTTTGAGTTTGCCATGTGGCGTGCAAACATGCGGCCTCTTCGCGCCAAGGCAAGCCACATATTTGCCTGCCGTCTTCGCCAACAGGTTAAGCTTTGAATTGCATATGGGGAGCACAGCCAGCCCAGGGCTTTCATTTTTCATCCAGTCATCACTGTAGTTCACCCTTCCACCCAGTTATCTTCTGTTGCCAATCTTGTGTAGAGCTCAACCCCTAAGGAGCCACTGGACTGATACAATACTGTACCTGAACCCAAGAAATGCTGACACACCTGGAGCTGTAGTAATGTAAAAGGTTAAAGCCATGTAATGAAAATGTAGTTAGTGGTAAAACAGTCTCTACTACTGGCCCAGGCAATGGTAGACAAAAGCACCCTAGGCAAATGACCCATGTGATTGTAAAATCTTTTTTTTTTACCTAAACATAACAAATATGTTCCCATCCCAAACATGTTATACTTACCTGCTCTGTGCAGTTGGTTTTGCACAGAGCAGCCCAGATCCTCCTCTTCTCGGGTCCCACACGGCACTCCTGGTCCCTCCCTCCTCCCGAGTGCCCCCACATCAAGCAGCTTGCTACCGGAGCCGCAGCTCCCTGTGTCCATTCAGATGTGGAGCCACAGCCCGGCCCATCCCCTTTTCTCTTCTGATTGGCTAACTGACTTTGATTGACAGTAGCAGCAGCCAAGGCACTACTGCAACATTTCTGGATCTAGATGGAGCTCAGGTACGTATCAGGGGGGCTGAGGGGGGACTGCTGCACAGAGAAGGTTTTTTTATCTTAATGCATAGAATGCATTAGGATAAAAAACGTTCTGCCTTTATAATCACTTTAAGTGACTGATCTACGAGTCCCAGTTCCTGACAAATCATTGGCCAGTAGATAATTAATCTTTCTTACTTTGGGGCCCTTTAACCTCTCCTGGCGCAGAGCTCATTCTCCCAACAAAGGGTACCTGTAATGCTCAGTATCAAGTATTACAGTCCCGTCTTGGCATATTTCTTCTCAGAGGTAAATAACAGCAAACAACCACTAATTAGACACTCAGTAGTAGTCAATAAGCCTCTTAGCATCCTGACGCTTTGGTGATGTTCTCCTGAGCATAGTCTATCCCTTGATGGCTGCTCTTACATTCAGGTTGGATGAAGATTGAAGACGGGCTGCAGCTCCTCTGGTGATGCCAACTTAGCCCAGCACAGCTGCTCTCTAACAGCAGCTTACAGTCTGCATGCAAAAATAGCCTGCCTAGGAAGGCCTATTCCCCCAGACTGACATTCACCCATCAAAGAATAACTCCTCCATAAAGCCAGCCCACTGCTTGTATGGGTCAAGAGTTCTTAAAAAGAAGTACTGAGGTAGGGTGATGTGATGCTTTCAGGAAGCTATGTGCAGCGCGCTACCTGCCTCTCCTCCCACCACCCATTATCTGCCTGCACAGGGACCCAGGGGTGACATCAGTGGGTCTAAAATAAGGTATTTAACCACTTGCCGACTGCTGCACGACTATTTACGTCGGCAGTCAGCCCCTCACAGGCAGAGCGACGTAGGGCTACGCCGCTAGCCTGTAAGGGCTTTGGGAGCAAGCGCGCGCCGCTGGATGCGTGCTCCCGCTCGGTCACGGACCCCCCCCGCCCGTGTGCCCGGCGGACCCGATGTCCGTCGGGCACTCGCGATCGTCTGTGACAGCGGGAGAAAGGTAGGCGGCTAATGTAAACAAAGCAGCCTGTCAGCAGACTTGTATAAAGTACTCGAAATTTCTACTTGAGTAAAAGTACAAGTGCTCGATCAAAAAATTACTTGAGTAGAAGTGGAAGTGCTCGCAGAAAAAGTTACTTAAGTAAAAGTACTAAAGTATTCAACATTTTTTTTACTTAAGTATTGCAAGTAGTTTTTTCAAAAAATTTGCTACTTAAGTACTAAAAGTAAAAAGTACCAGTAGTTTTGAAAAAAAATTTCTACTCAAGTACTGAAAGTAGAAGTACAAGTGCTGTGTTATGTAGTTATTAAAGAAAGAAGTCAAAAGTATGAACATCATATTGTTTTTATTATTTCAAATGATTTATTCAAATGATTAACCGGTGTTTGTTAGTAGTTTCTTGATGCACTTTAAGCGCTGTAGCATCATTTATTTGTTTGTTTCATATTTTCTTTTTATTGGAAAGATTTGGTAAAGCAGCTTTTATTATACACAGCCTTTATTTTCGTATGCGCTGATTTACAAATGACATTATACACATTTTTTTGAGCGTTATGCAACCTGCCATCTACTGTTCTGGCAGTGGTAATTTTTTTAAAAGTAACGAGTAACTATGCAGCACAAAAAAAAAATACTTGAGTAGAAGTATCGAAATCATCGAAAAAATGTAGTGAAGTAAAAGTAGAAGTAGGAGAAAAAAATTCTACTCTAGGAAAGTACAGATACCGCATTTCGGTACTTAAGTACAGTACTTAAGTAGTTCTACTTCGTTACTATACATCTCTGCCTGTCAGTCTCCCCTGTGTAAGAATGGTGATCAAACGGTTCTACTATGTAGGACCGTTGATCACTGTTCTTACACATCAAGCCACAGCCAATCACAGTTAGAAACACACCCCTAGGGACACACTTAACCCCTCCCTCTCAAAAAAAGTTATCCCCTTCACTGCCAGTGTCATTTTTACAGTAACAGTGCATATGTATAGCACTGATTACTGTAGTAATGTCACTGGTAACCCCAAAAGTGTCAAAAATGTCAGTCAAAGGTCCGATCTGTCCGCCCCAATGTCGCAGTCCCGCAAAAAAAATCGCAGATCGCGTTAAAAAAAAAAAACATCAAAAATGACAGAAATCTTTCCCTTAGTTAGTAAACGCAATAACTTTTGCGCAAACCAATCAAAAGACGCTTTTTGCGATTTTTTTTTACTAAACATATGGTAAAAAAAAAAAATTGGCCTAAAATGTTAAAAAATTTAGATTTTTACATTTTTTTGGGGGGAATTTCATATAAAAAAATTGAAGCTCTTTTTTTGTTTATAGCGCATGATCAAAAAATTGCACAGGTGATCAAATACCACCAAAAGAAAGCTCTGTTTGTGGGAAAAAAGGACGCCAAATTCGTTTAGGTACAGCGTCGCACGACCGCGCAATTGTCCGTTGAAGTCACGCAGTGCTGAATCGCAAAATAGGCCCTGGTCAGGAAGGGGGTAAAATCTTCCGGGGCTTAAGTGGTAATGAAAATAAAAAGCGTCTGTGATTGGTCTCATATATCCAGGTCATGGTATCACTAGTATTAGACTCAGTCTTCTTGACTTGTTCTGTAATGTTCTTTTCCAAGCCACACGGTTTATAATAAGTGTCAGGAAAATACCCCGGTATTTATATACACACAGGGAACACAGTCACCGAAATTAAACCACCATGGGATGTGTAGATGTAGGATGGGAGGTGTGAAAGTTGTGAAACCAACCTGTTCTAGATACATCATTCCATTCTTGGAGTCAGAAAGTCTGCATGGGTTATCTTTTCATTTAAATCAGGGATGCCCAAACGGTGGCCCAGAGAGCCCTTTGAAGTGACCCATGACTTCCTGCTCTGGGATGGCCGGTTGGCAAGCCCAGATCACAGGCATCCCAGATCCGGGAATGAAGCCGGCGCTAGAGGATGCAAGCGGCTGTAGAGCCGCATAAGCCGATGCTTCCTGTATAGCGCACAGGTGGAGTCATACCAAATGTACGCCATCCCAGCCGGCGATACCTGAATGGAAGACTGTTATTTAATGTAAGTTTATTACTAAAACCCCAGTGTATATATGGGCATATCTGTTCTGCAGTAGTTACTGGGCTGCTTTCAAACTGATTGATAGGTGCAGTGCACCTCCAGGCTACCTGGACTGAGCTTTAGACTTCTCTTATTAACCACTTGCCGAACGCCGCAAGTACATATACCGCGGCGGTCAGCCCCGTGCAGGCAAAGTGACGTATGGGTACGTCACTCGCCTGCGAGCCAATAGGCGGCGAACGTGCGCTGCCGGAGGCGCGCTTCCGCCCCCGCTCATTCACTGTGATCCCCGCACGTGTGACCGGCGGACCCGATGTCCGCCGTCCACTCGCGATCGTCCAGAAGAAAGGCAGGCAGCTGATGTAAACAAAGCCACCTGTCATTCTCCCCTGTGTAAGTGCAGAGATCATACGGTCCTGCTATGTAGGATCGTATATCTCTGTAGTTACACAAACAGCCACATCCCATAAGTTAGAAGCACACCCCTAGGGACACATTTAACCAATGCATCTCCAATAAAGTTAACCCCTTCCCTGCCAGTGTCATTTTTACAGTAACAGTGCATATGTATAGCACTGATTATTGTAGTAATGTCACTGGTACCCCCAAAAGTGTCAAAAATGTCAGTCAAGGGTCCGATCTGTCCGCCGCAATGTCGCAGTCCCACAAAAAAAAAAATTGTAGATCGCCGCCATTACTCGTTAAAAAAAAAAACAATAAAAATGACAAAAATCTTTCCCTTAGTTAGTAAACGCAATAACTTTTGCGCAAACCAATCAAAATACGCCTATTGCGATTTTTTTACCAAAAATATGTAGCAGAAAACAAATTGGCCTAAAATGTTAAAAAATTTTGATTTTTTCATTTTTTTGGGGGGGAATTTCATATAAAAAAATGTGAAAATATTGTTATTTTTGCAAAATTGATGCTCTTTTTTTGTTTATAGCGCAAAAAGTAAAAATCGCACAGGTGATCAAATACCACCAAAAGAAAGCTCTGTTTGTGGGAAAAAAAGAATGTCAAATTCGTTTAGGTACAGCGCGGCACGACCACGCAATTGTCAGTTAGAGTCAAGCAGTGTCCATGCATATGCAGAGTGGACACAGACCCGTCTTCCTCTCACTAAGCCCATTGTGGCCCGCAACTGTTTACCAGTTGGTTAAGTGCCCCTCGCTCTTCAAAAGGTTGGGCACCCCTGATTTAAATAGTTTAAAGCAGAAGTAAACCCATAGATTTAACAGTTTTAAAAAAAAAAAACTGTTGTATTTCCAGCACATGTCGGGAATGTACCTGTCACATCCGTTGTGCTCTCAACCAAACTGTCTAATCATCCAATGACGGGTGTCATAACTGATCACATGTGCAGCACCATGGCAAATGGAGATTAAACAGAGGCCAAGATGGCAGCTCCCTTGGCTGAAAGCTATAGGAGGGTTTACTTCCACTTAACCCCCCTGGTGGTAATCCAGAGTGTGGCTCGGGGTTCATTTTCAGTAACAAAAGCGGTAACCCCAAGCCACATTCGAGGGGTACTCCATAGTGAAACTTACCTTGTCCCTACAATCCCCTGATGTCCTCTCCTTGTGTCCTCCAGCCGGTGCCGGCATCCGTCTTCTGGGTTCCCTTCCCTGCGAGTGCTGCGACGCAGGGGGGTGGAACCGGGCGGGAAATTCAATAAAAAGTACACAAAACATGACATGATACATCGTAATCTGTTAGGATTACATTACTGTATCAAATCATTTCACCTCAGTGTTGTCCTTAGTGTTTTGTCCAGTGCCCTGCCTGCACTTTTACTGTTTTATTCCTTTTATGTTTATTGATAATGTTTTATTAATTCATTTATTAATTGATTAATTTAATGTATTAATTTATTAATGTATTAATTCATTTATTAATAATTTTTATTTACTTTTACTGTTTTTTTTCCTAAGAATTACAGCCCTACAATATAAAAACATGTAAAACATTAAAAATCACCCTGCTCTGCACATGCTCTGTTGCTCTTCATTTTTAGGCATGTAAAGGCCGATCTGGATCTACTATAAAAAAAAATCCCAATTTTCTTTTTTTTTTATCTAATTTCTTCATACAATTAGGCCAATATGTATTCTGCTACATATTTTTATTTAAAAAAAAAAAAAATCCCAATAAGCATATATTGATTGGCTTAGAAATCTATTTTCCAATTAGCGTAACCTAGCTTTAACAAATTACTGTATTACAAATCAGTTGCTGCTAATACCACAAAGTGTTTTCACCACCCTCAATACAGTTAACTTTAATCCAAAAACAGTGTAGCGCTACTTCCATTCGATAGTACATTACTGTGTAAAAAATAAATAAATAAATAAATATATATATTATTATTATTATACAGGATTTATATCGCGCCAACAGTTTGCGCAGAGCTTTACAATGTGAGGGAAGACAATACAGTTACAATACAATTCAAAACAGGAGGAACTAGAGGGCCCTGCTCGTTAGAGCTTACAATCTAGAAGGGAGGGTCAAGTGAAACAAAAGGCAATAACCGTGGGGGATGGGCTGATGGAGAAAATGGAGGTACATTTGTTAGGTGTGGGTAGGATAGGCTTCTCTGAAAAGGAGGGTTTTCAGAGATCACCTAAAAGCTAATAGAGTGGGAGATAATCGGACAGATAAGGGTAAGGAGTTCCATAGGATTGGAGAGCCTCTGGAAAAGTCCTGGAGGCGAGCATGGGAGGAGGTGATGAGGGGGCTAGAGAGCAGGAGGTTTTGAGAGGAACGAAGAGAGCGATTAGGTTGGTATTTTGAGATGAGGCTGGTGATGTAGCTGGGGGCTAAGCTGTGGATTGCTTTGTAAGATGTTGTAAGTATTTTGAATTTGATTCATTGGGTGAGCGGAAGCCAGTGGATGGGCTGATAGTAATGCCATCGATATTGACGGAGGAAGGGGCACGTGGTGGAGGAAAAATTATAAGCTCGGTTTTGGATGGATTGATTATATATATATATATATATATATATATATATATATATATATATATATATATATATATATATATCACTATGCTAAACTCAAACCCTAGAGTATAATGAATCCACAAATAATTAAAGGTGAAATATAAAATGCAAAGTGTCCATATATTCATTGATCATTTTTGAAAGTAGTCCATTAGGCTCCATTCAGGTTTTCAGGTGTTTTTTTTTGGCGTTTTTTTTTGCAGGTGTTTGGAGGCAGGCATTGACATCTAACAAAAACGCTTGTAAACTGCCAAAAAAGAAGCTCATGTACTTTTTTGAGCTTCAGGCGTTTTGCTTTAGGCGACAAAGCTCTCATATGTGAACAGGGGCCATTGAAATGAATGGGATTTTGCTTGTTGGACATTTTGAGACTTTAGAGATGAGCGTTTTATGAACTGAAAAATGCTCAGATGTGAATAGGGCCTTAGGGGTACTGTTCCACCACAGTGCTCGTGCTATGCTTCACCTGTGCACACTAGTCGCTCACCTCATGTTATGACCCCTGTTTTACCAGGAGATCATAACCATCTGTTCCCTCCCAGGGGATATTAGGATATCTGTGTGGCGTGCTATCCCTCAGCTCCCAGAAACTCAGGTGTGCTTAGGGGATGATGGTATATGGAAAGGAACAGAACACACAATCTAGAGTTCTCCGTTTGATATACTTTAATCCATAAGCGAAAAAGTAATACACTCACATGAGAGGCACTTCAGCAGTGCTAGCTGTAATACACACGTATTGGGTAACTCTCTGTACAACGAGATGGCTGCGGGATGACGTCAGATTTTTAAGGCTCCACCCCCCCTATGTGTACATCCCTAGGTATGGACTTCCTCAGTAGGCCTCAGTAGTAGGCAGGGGAGGACTGGGCCAGGGGGAAGGGGGGCAATTGCCCACTGGCTCGCTCTGATTTCCTGTAAAAAGGCTGCACTGCTTCTGCCACAGACATGCCTAAAGGATTCCCGGTGAAGAGAAGTAAAGAGTCCCCACCACTGACCTACTGAGTGCAGATTGAAGACAAAGACATAGCGCAGTCCTCCCTCCCAGCATGGATGGTGTAAATTGTGTCTGAGCAGAGGCCGGTTCCATGCCCCACTGGAGACTCTCCTCCCCTGGCTAGCCCCAACCGAGCTGTCCCAGCTCCCTCAACTGCCCAGGTTGGGAACCCGGATTCAGCCGGTGAGTAGAGAGTACCTGGAGCAGGGCTTTAGCCTGGACTGGGTGTCCGGAGGAGGACGGGAAGAGGGGGAATAGGAGGGGGCTGATTCACTGCACCATGGACTCCTGGTTTGTACTTGCCCCCTGGGCCGAAGTTGCCAGTTAGCCCCAGGTAGTAGGGGTAAAAAACTGATACCTGGTGTGTGTACATGCCGTTTTTCTTTTATGTGAATGAGTAACCAAGGGTAATCTGTATTCCTTACTCATTCACATGCTGGAGGTACTGTATCTGGAGGCCGCCTTATGTTTTAAGGGGCCCTCCTAGCAAGGAACTCTCCCCATGTTGAGGGTATGTGGCCTGGTATGGTTCAAGTGGGGGCAGGGGGCACATGCTCGCTGCCCTACCCCCTATTTCTGGCCAGTGGATTTTGGGTAGCTCATACTTTTTTAATGCAATTATCGCCACTAAATGATCGACTTCTGCCTGCAGCCATAGGTTCATTTTGGCCAGTGGGGTTACATCCTATGTAGTTTGCCTGTTTACTGATCTGCGAACACCAAAAGTGTGTAAATCCCTGCGTGGCCATGAACGTGAACCCAGTGTCAGATTTATAAGGGGGCAATTGCCCGGGGCTCCTCTGCCAGAGGGGGCCCAGACATCCTTTATAAAAAAAATGTAATAATTATCAAATTTGTTTTATTATTAAAGAAATGAACAAAGTGTGTATGGGTGTCAGGATATGGAACGGTTAGGCTGGCCTTCAGAAACAAGGAAAAGGATGGGGGCTTCTGGCAGATGTTTTCATACAATTGAGAAAAAAGAATCAGGCAAGTGCCTTCTTCGAAATCTAACTTTTATTTATTTTTAGAACAAATGCGGTTTATCATTTCAGTTCACTTTTTATTTGTAATTTAATATGTATTTCTTTAAAGGGGGACCCCAAACTTGAAGTGCCCTGGATCCCTCAAGGTCTAAATCTGGCCCTGCGTGAACCCCATCGTGACTATCAAAGTGTTAGCTTGAGTTGGATCCTATTGGCTAAAGTAGGGAACATTACCCAAAAAATGGTACATACAATGTTACTACACTATACTGCCAAGTGCACACTTTGTAGTTTATTGGCATAAATATGTTACACAGGAAAAAGTATCCAAGTCAAGTTTTTGAAAGCAAAAAAAAAAAAAAAATCCAAGAATCTGGGCCAGCAGCCAAGCTGTTAAATTACGTAATTCACATTGTAAAAATTCCAAAACGGTCAGACGATAAAAAACAAAAAAAAAAAAACACATGAAATATTTATCATGCCAATGCATTTGCAGGTTTATAGGGGATGTAGTTAAATACCTTGGGACAAATGGCTCCAAAACATCGGCTATTGAAATTCACAATTGAAACTTTAATGATTTGGGTGATAAAACACATTTGAATTTTCGCTCAAGAGCCGACTCCTCTCCTTCGTCTGGCTGCCTGTGAACGGAAATGAAAATATTGCTGAAAACAGTCATATATATTCAGAAACGTCCAGGCTCGCCGGGTGTCCTTTGTGCTTCCTACTGAACATAATTTGCCTTTAATGGGAATTTTGTATGTGGAGATTGGATTACTTGAACACAAACAGCCTGGGTGGAAATTCGACTTCTCAGATGTAATACGATTGTCAGAGTCTCCAAACCGAAATGGCATGTTTATTGTATGCATGTCGGAGTTCTTGAAAGAGGTAATTCTGTTAGATGTGTCTGTTAAAGGAGACGTCCAGCGAGAAAATAAGCAAAGTAAATGCCACCAAACCTTACTGCTAAGTGAGGAGGCCCTATCATTATACCATTCACTTCAACAGCAATCTTCCTAAGTTCATTCCTGTATTTAATATATTTCATGCACGTTATTTTCCCATAAAAACCTCCTTTGTATAGACATCCAAAAGGGATTTCTGTTGGGTGCCACCATTTTGGATGTGATGTCCCTCGCCCCAGACTCAGAGCTGTCACTCAGTTGACATTCAGTAGCAGACTTTCTCCACCTTGTCACCCCAGATGAACCCTTAAAATAATTTTCAGGTCTTGGGGAACCCTGACTAAAACCAATTCATGAGGGGTGTCAATTGGATGAATGCCCCCTTACATTGGAGGCCAATGTGAAGAATGTCCCATTTCCGTAGTGGTCAGAAGGCCATCCTTTCAGATAGTACAAAATCTATGGTGTCCTGCAGCTGGCTCTGCCATGTAGCATTGGCCCAGAAAGAAGAAAATGGTCAAACACCACGGAATCCAATGAAGAAAAGTTCTTTATTCACATCAATGGTACAAGGTAAAGCAGGGTAGGACAGTAGACGCGTTTCACATGACTGCTACGTGCTTTTCACTAGGAAGTGAACAAGCACATAGCAGTCATGTGAAACGTGTCTACTGTCCTACCCTGCTGTACCTTGTACCACTCATGTGAATAAAGAACTTTTCTTCATTGGATTCCGTGGTGGTGTGTGGCCATTTTCTTCTTTCATGCTTCTCCTGGTGGCGAGCCGAGGTTCAGCACCCACCTTGAATCGTGGACTTTGACTAGCCTGAGTGGTGCTATCTCTCTTCATTGTTTAGCATTGGCCCAGAGCTATGCAGAAACCATCACATGAAAGGTCAGTTAGCCCAAGTTCAAGAAACCCTTAGCAACCTTGGGAGGAAAGTCTAACTGAGAAAATTGCTCTTTGGTATTCCCCTTCACTCCTGCCCAAGCAGCTATATTAAAGTGAAGCTCCACCCAAAAGGGGAAGATCCGCCTGTTTGCACTGTTCCCCTCTGCACTGCCACATTTGTCACTTTTTTTGGAGGAGGGGAAGAAGTACCTGGTTTTGACAGGTACCTGATCCCACTTCTGGGTCAGGTCTCCGTGGCGATCTACAAAAATGTCTGGCCTCTTCTTCTCCCCCCCCCCCCCGCAGTCTTCTGGGACACACACACAGGTCCCAGAAGACTGCGGGACCATTCAGAAAGTGCAGTGTCACTCGTTCATGCACAGAAGAAAAACCGGCTATGAAAACCAAAAGGCTTCACTGCTAGTTTCCCTTACATAAGATTCCCGGCGCTTGCACCCTAAGCCGATTGAAAATTCTGCTCGGGTGAGGACGTTGCTGGATCCCTGGACAGGTAAGTGTTCTTATATCAAGAGTCAGCTGCTACAGGATTTTGTAGCTGCTAACTTTCATTTTTTTGGGGGGAGACTGGAGCTCCTCTTTAACCACCTCAATACAGGGCACTTAAACCCCCTTCCTTCCCAGACCAAATTTCAGCTTTTAGCGCTGTTGCAATTTGAATGACAATTGCGCGGTCATGCAACGCTGTACCTAAACCAAATTTGTGTCATTTTTTCCCCACAAATAGAGCTTTCTTTTGGTGGTATTTGATCACCGTCAGGTTTTTTCTTTTTTGGTGCACAAATAAAAAAAGACTGAAAAGTTTGAAAAAAAAAAAAAAGTTTTTTTGTTTAGGTTATAAAATTTTGTAAATAGATATGTTTTTTCCTGCACTGATGAGCACTGATGATGCCGCACTGACAGGCACTGATGAGGAGACACTGATGGGGTGGCACTGATGGGGTGGCAGTGATATGCAGCACTGATGGGCACTGATAGGTAGCACTGATAGGTAGCACTGATATGCAGCACTGATGGGCACTGATATGTGGCACTGATAGATAGCACTGATATGCAGCATTGGTGGGCACTGATAGGCAGCGCTGATGGGCACCGATAGGCAGCACTGATGGGCACTGATTGGTGGCACTGATGGGCACTGATAGTGGCACTGTTGGGCAGCAATGATCGGCACTGATGGGTGGCACTGATCAGCACTGATGGGGGGCACTGATGGGCACTGATAGGCAGCACTGGTGGGCAATAATGGGCACTGGTGGGCGGCACTGATAGATGGCAATAATGGCACTGGTGGGCAGCACTGATAGATGCCATTGGTGGGCAACCCTGATAGGGAGGGCACTGGGGGGCTCTCTGAGCCCTGCTTGCCATCCCCGGGTGGCCATAGTGGGCATCCCTGGTGGTCATGGGTGGGCATCCCTGGTGGCTTAGTGGCACCCCTCCCCCCAGGGCTGCACTGGTAATCAATGTTCTGATTACCAGCACAGACCCCCCCTGTGATCAGTGAGTAATTAGAAATACTCACTGATCACCCCCGCAGCAGCACCGATCCTCTGATCTTCTCCTCACTGACAGGATCTGTCAGTGAGGAGAAGAGATCGAAGCCGTTACAACGGCTCTATTTACATTACATGACGGCTGTGATTGGACACAGCCGTCATGTGATCAGGAGGGCCAATCACAGGGCCCTCCTGCCGAATGATGTCGCTCTGTGCCCGCGGCGGCGCGATCTCTCTCCTTCTGAAGGACGTTCCGGAACGTCCATTCAGAAGGACGAGACTCCCGCCCGGCCGTATATATACTATGGCCGGGTGGGAGGTAGTTAAGGAATAAGTAGGGGGGTTAGGGGAGGGGTGGAGGAGCTGGGCCTGCACAGACAGTAATTAGACACTCCCAGAGAGGAAATGGCTTGCAAGGGGGGAGAGGGCTGTGCAAGGAGATTGACTCTTCCCAAAGAAGTCAAATTTCCTAGCACATAACATATATTATACAAAATAATGAAAAGGGAAAACACTTAAAACAAACATTTATAGTGCTTGATGTTTTGTGCTTTGTCCTGTATCTTTTGACGTTGGTTACAGGGTCACTGTCCTGTGCTTGCTTGTCACGCAAAAAAAGCTTATGCACCTTTTTTGTGCCTTGAACTTGACATAACTTTTCTTTTAAATGGTTTTTATTGAATGCACACAACAAAAATGCTTAACAGACATACATGTCTGACAAGACAAAAATGTAAACAGCAGTTACAGAAACACCATAGTGGAGGACAAGTAGATTATTCAAGCCAGCAATAAGTTGCATGTTATCATAGCATGTAGTATGGTTTTGTGGTATAAACATTTTCATGTAGCGATGACCAATTTGGGGGGGGGGGGGTATAGATCCTTCAGACTCCAGCACCCCAATGGGAACAAACTGTGCCAAAGTCCAAGGACCACACCACACCACCCAACTCTTGAGAAATAATTGATCATTGTATTGTAACGTCACTCCTTAGTCAAAGAAGTAGAATTAACACAATTTCAGTGGCGTCTGGTGCATTGGGGGCACAGGGGCGCGTCCGGCCCCCTAATCTACATGCAGGGCGCCGGATGCATGGATTCCAATGGGGTTTTTTTCTTTTGAAGCACGTGATTGGAGCCAGAGGCTCTAATAGGCTTAAAAAAAGGATGGGCTCGGGGCGCCCTGAGTCCACCCAGTTGTCTGACAATAGCAAATTATTATTCACTATTTTCACAGGGATCCTTCTCCTGGCCAATCAGGAAGCGGGTCCTGAGACCAGTTTCCTGATTAGCCGAAAGGAGTAGCCATGCCATTGGCCAAGGAGGAGGAGGGAGGAAACGCAGAAGACTGATGGGGAAGCCGCCGCCGCTGCTGCTGCCTGTCCACATGTCAAGGGTAAGGGGCGAGTGAGCCGGCGACGGGTGTGCGGGCTGGTGCGGTCCGTCTGACGAAACCCCCGGCCCATGGAGCATCAATCGCCACTGCACAATTGTGCGTAACAGAGAAGGCTAAGAAAATGAATAGCAGGATTATAGAAAGAAAAAGGTGCAGCAGAAAGGCAGAAAAGGGTGAAGAAAGAAGGGAAGGAAAAAGGGAGAAGGGAGAGGACATGGCACTACATAGTAATGAGGGGTTCTGCGCCCCTATCACCTATCAGTAATATGTCAACACATCAATCAAATATATCAAAGATTAGAATTTCAGGAGTCCCATGTAGGGAAGGAATGGAACCAGCAATTCCAGAAGTGTTCAAATTTCTTTACTGTGTTTGTCCTATAAGCGAAGAATCTTTCATGTTTGGCTGAGGAATGTACCCTTTTAATAACTTCAGATACATTGGGGGCGGCTTCTGATCTCCAACAGGAGATCAGCTGCAGTAAATATTTGGGACGTAACTTTCAATGCACATTTTTCTGCAAATGCCCTGTGTTTCTGTTGTGACACAATTGTAAAAAAATCATGCTGCGTTTTCAGTGCCATTAGGTACAGAGCCGGACCGGGGATGGATGCTAGCCTTGGATTGTAAGTGATGGCACCTGCGAGGAGGCAGCCACATGGCTGAGGAGGAGCAGCTTTGTGGCTCTGGTTGTTAGAACCATCAATGAGAAAGCCTGTGGGACAGAAGAATAGAGTAAGTCCTTCACTTCATTACAGGTTCCTATTATATTAAGTCTCCATTCACACTACCGCGACTTGTCAGCCTGACAAGTCGCGGTCCGTCGCGGTCCATGCAGTGCTACAGGACCCGTTCTAATAGGAGTGACACAAGTCCTGTACTACTTCGGGGCGACCTCGGAGCGACTTGCATAGACATTCATTATATGAAGTCTGTGCAAGTCGCACCGAAGTCGCGCTGCACGCGACTTGTGAAGTCGCCCCCGAAGTCGCGCCGCTTCAGTGTGAATGTGGTCTTATACCTATTGTTATTACTAATATTATTATTATTTGAGGAATTACATAACTGGATTTTTTTTATTATTATTGATATGAGGAAGCCTGTGGGACAGATGAATAAGGTAAGTCGTTCTCTTTAATACATGCCCCTACTATATTTATATCTATTATTATTATTGTAGCGCACCCTACTTAGAAGCCGCAAGTGAAATTTAATCCCCCCACCCTGCACAGCCAGGCACACCGAATCTCCACAGTCTCCAGAGTCAGAAAACAGTCCAGCACTTTGTTTTTTGTATCTTATTGAGGGGATAAAACTTGGATAGGGAATGGGGAAATGATGGGATTCCCACTTGACTTCAAACAACTTCAGGGACAACTTCTGCTATGTACAGTCTATATACACTCTTTCTCTTCCTCCAGCACTAACTTGCTTGCAGAACATCAGCTGGCACATTGATGGTTAATCTGACATAGCACAGACTTTTAGCAATGGCCCTTTACAGGCAGGAACCCAAGGCCCCTTTAGGTGTATTGCAAAAATTCAGTGTCCAGCATACATCCCTGTGGCTACTGATCCCAGCAACACCTCTTCAGGTAATGCCAAACTGCCTGGCTGTAATTGCTCCTTTCACTAGCCCACCTGGCTACTTCTCCGCAGTCCTCACAGACTGACTCTTTCTCTCTCCACAGTTCTCTAATACTGCTCACTCACCAGCCCACCCAGCTGACTCCTCAGGAGATCTCCTGGATGCGCTGACTCTCTCTTGCTGTCCTCACACTTGCTCCATTGCCTCCAGGAAAGTATTCACCCGTACGTTGCAGAGGGCCCCTCCAGCACCTGAGCCCCAGGCCCAAGGTCACCCCCCCAGACCGACAGCCTCCTCAGCACTCCATCTCCATCTTCCACCCGATTGCCCCTGCTGGTATGACTCATGAGTATTTAGGAGGTGCCTTCCCCCTGCCAGCTTATTTTTCTGGGGATTGACTGGGGCCCTCATCAATACTCATCAAGCAGCTTCTCCTAGACTCCACCCTCTACTTATGGAAGCTTCTCCAAGGTGAGAGCAGGGTGAGTTACCAAAGGTGCTGCTTGCTGAGTCATCCAGCCTCCCTGGGTCACTCAGCCCTGACCCAGATTCAACCAAGGCCTGGCTTTCAGACCAAAGTTTCCTACACTAACTACCGAGGGTGCTACATTATTTTTAAAATATAATTACAAGTATTATTAGTATTATTATTAATATTAATAGTATTATTATTATTTTGGGAAAAACATAGCTGGATTATTTATTATTAATATTATTATTATTAGTAGTAGTGGTAGTAGTATTGTTATGGGAAAGCCAGTGGGGCAGTAGATTAAGGTAAATAATTATCTTCATTAAATGCTGCCACTATATTTATAGCTATCATTAATATTACTATTATTATTATTATTATTATTATTATTATTATTATTACTATTTTGGGAAATACATACTTTTAATATTATTTTTATTATTATTACTGGTATAATTATTATTATTATTATTATTATTATTATTATTATTATTAATAATATTATTCTGTATCTTGGAGATCATCTTCAATATGAGGTAGGAGTTTTGCTTTAACCACAATTCTGAGTAAAAATGCACATAAATCAGTGCAATTAAAATGTTAAAGTGGCTAAATGTCACAAATTAATCGAAGGCATTCCTGGAGTTCCTGGTGTTGCTGCTTAATTAAAGCACACACAAGACTCCAGCCTGCACCTGTAATATATCCAGCAGACTATGCAGGCGCAATGGCACATGACAGTGACATTTGTGTTATGCTGACATTAAAGATTGTAAACTCACAAAAGCATTTGTACAGGAAAATAACCTAAAGATGAACTCTAGGCACATATAAATACACAAATTAAAGCAGCTCTGTAATCATTAATACAGCATTAAATGTAAATATTTTTTAAATGCAAGCACTGAATTGGACCTGCCTGGTATCAGTCTGTTGCAGTCCTTGTACAGCAGGGCTGAGGTTTGAGTTGAGAAAGCAACACAATGAGCCAATCAGTTCATGTGCTGATGAGAAGCATTCTGGTAGGAAGAGAGAGCAGAGTGACAGAGAAATGAGTTCATCACTGTGCTGCTTCTCCTTCCACTGTCAAGTAACGAGCAAAGGGACTGATCCAGAATGACCTGGGCTCAGAGGATGGGGGTTGAAGAATGCTGGCCATCGCTCAAAGGACATTTAGTGGCAGTACTGTGGGGGAAATTTCCAGAATTAGGTTGAGTATTGCAGCAAAAGCTGGTTTTGTTATTCTATTCTTTAATGGGTATTGATTTTTTTTTATCTTGTTATACTTAGCTTACTCTGCTTTAAAAATTCTGTATACATTGGCTAAAGATTTGTCCAACCCCTTCTTGAACCTGTTAGTAGGTTTGTAACTCTTACCTTTGCAGGGGCAGCAGGTGGTGATGAAGGGTTCTCTGTTCTGCATGACTATCTAAACTGCTAAATCCCTACTAAGTAGGGGTGGGCTTTGCGTTTTGAGTCGAACGTAAATTAGACTCATACATCAGCTGTTTGTGTGTTCACAGAACACAAGAACAAATGGGGCGCTCAGCGGGAAGTTCGCCCGCCGATGAGCGTCCAATAATGCACTGCTCTGTTGCAGTGCATTGATTGCTGATGATTGGCCAAAGCATGCACCTGACCTGTATGCTTTGGCCAATCACAATGTCCTGTCAGAGCCATGATTGACCAAAGGCAGGGTGCCTTTGGCCAGTCATAGCTCAGGGGCTAAGTCTACGACCCACACTATATAAGGCTGCTGCTTACACGCCTGCCGTGTATAGTGTGTGACAATGGAGTATAGGCAGGTAGTTAGGGGATTGTGAGTTCAGTCAATTTAGTGCAGTCAGTGTAGTGTACAGGCATACCCCACTTTTAAAATGCATGGATATTTTGTAGTCCTGGCTCCCCTCTCGGTGCTCCCCAAGTTGTGTGTCCCTGTCGCTTATAGTCTGGGAGCAGTGCCGAGCCAAGCTGACCAAGATTTCCAATAGAGACCAATGTTAGATAGGAAGCAGTACTATGTCAAGCTGACCAATATTTCCCATAGATGCCAATGAGCACTGAAAGCTGAAAGTAGGGGTGCTGCATAAGTGGTGGGCTCCCAATCAGGATTTGCAAGCACCTCAGGAAGGACCTTATGGGCTCTACGAGCCTGTCTTCGAAATATTGGTGGCTGCTGGACACTACTTGTGCTAGCCACCGCACCAGCTTGAACTGCACTTATGGGACTCGCCACGTCTCCAAGTGTTTCTGCAGGGCTGGTTTGACTTTGACCAGGATGTACTAGGCCGCTGGTGCTTGCCAGTTCACCAGGAGGTTGAGTAGTACTGACATTCTGCTGCATATGAGAACCCTGAAGTTGTTGCACCTCAGCAACAGAAGAACGGGGTTGGGTACGCCTGACCTTAGCAGCGACCATTACTCCATCATCAGAGGTATATGTCAGGGTGCCGCTGCTCTCTACAGTTTTGAATACTGAGCCTGATTCTGACAGTGAGGCTTCCCCATCGCTCTCATCTGACATCATGGTCAGCATCGTGTAGGCCTCTACTCTAGTGTACCTCTGTTTGGACATTTTGGCCAATAAATTTATAGGTACCTAGTGTGACTCACAAGTAAAAAATCACCTGGTTGTCAAGGACTGTTTGAACCACTACCAAAAAATGTAACTGCTAGTGCTAGCAGAGATCAGGCCTGACTCTGCTAACGCTGCGGTTTAGTGTGCTGCGTATCAGAAGTAACAGTAATCTATTGATACTTCACTTCTTGTGGGATGGGCGGAAGGGCTAAACGCAGGTGCTGGCAGGTGTCGCGGCTGATCCTGCTAATGCTGCGTTTTGGAAACACTATACTAAACTATTGGGGACGCTAGTATAGTTCTGATAGGATTAAAGATACTGATCCATTCAGACACTATACTAGTAATGGAGGTGTTTAGTGTGTGTGTCACTGGCAATCAAAGGGTTAAAATGTATTACGAAATATGCGGCGGGGATCTGATTCTAACTAACATTAACGCTAACTGGTGTCACCTGTGACACTAATACATTGATAGATTTGTACACTATAATAGTGACTATGTGACAGGGCCAGTGTTGCCAACCCCCCGGAGGGAAATTTACTGGCAGAATGTCCAAAATTTACGGACGGCACAAATTTTTTACTGGCACTGCAAAAATGTACATAAACAGGCTGTTTTCAGTGCTAAACCGTGCAAATATCAATACTTAAACTATAAACATGTAGATAGTGCTATTAGCAATGTGTTTAGGTTAAACAAAAGTCAAAAACCATATTTCTCCATTTACATGAAGATCAGATTATTATAACCCAGCCAGCACAGCGTTCCCCCATATATCAGAGTGTGCAGGATTTCCCTTACAGTGTAACTCTGACATAAAGAGGAATGCTGCAGATCTTGATTTAAGGGGGAACTCTGATTTAAGAGGGGGCTCTGGTGACCAGAAACCGCCTTATATCAGAGTCCACTGCATTCCCCTTTACATCAGAGTTCCCTTTTACATCAGAGTCCGCAGAGTTCCCCCTTTGCACTGTAAGGGGAGAATCCTGCAGACTCTGATGTAGAGAGGAATATCAGGAACTCTGATGGGGGGGGGGGGGGGACTCTGGTGACCAGAGACCACCTTCCACAGATTAATTACACTAAGGTAAGGGGGGGATTCCCTGCTATAAGGGGGAAACCTTTATATCAGTTCCCCCTTACATTATTGTATTCACCCAGCCCTTGCATCAGTGACCCCCCCTTAGCCTGGCCTGGCAGTGCTGTCACTTACCTGAGGGTGGTCAGAGGCTGCGGAAATGATACGGGAGGTGGTCAGATGCTGTGGACATCATACAGGAGGTGGTTAGAGGCTGCGAACATGATACCGGAGGAGGTCAGAGACTGCGAACGTTCTACAGGAGATGGTCAGAGGCTGCGCGGACATGGTACAGGAGGTATTTAGAGGCTGCAGACACCCCCCATTCCCCCCCCAACAGTAGTGTCCTAATCTGCCCCCCTTCACCCTCCACATCAGTGTCCACCTCTGCCACCTTTTACATCACCCTCCCACAGCAGAGTCCTCCTCTGCCCACCTTCATATACCCTCTACAGCACTGTCCTTCTGTGCCCCCTTCAGCCCCCATAGTACTGTCCTTCTGTGACCCCTCCAGCCCCCATAGTACTGTCCTTCTGTGACCCCTTCAGCCCCCATAGTACTGTCCTTCTGTGTCCCCTTCAGCCCCCATAGTACTGTCCTGTGTCCCCTTCAGCCCCCATAGTACTGTCCTTCTGTGCCCCCTTCAGACCAAATAGTACTGTCCTTCTGTGTCCCCTTCAGACCCCATAGTACTGTCCTTCTGTGCCCCCTTCAGCCCCCATAGTACTGTCCTTCTGTGTCCCCTTCAGCCCCCATAGTACTGTCCTTCTGTGTCCCCTTCAGCCCCCATAGTACTGTCCTTCTGTGCCCCCTTCAGCCCCCATAGTACTGTCCTTCTGTGTCCCCTTCAGCCCCCATAGTACTGTCCTTCTGTGTCCCCTTCAGCCCCCATAGTACTGCCCTTCTGTGACCCCTTCAGCCCCCATAGTACTGTCCTTCTGTGTCCCCTTCAGCCCCCATAGTACTGCCCTTCTGTGACCCCTTCAGCCCCCATAGTACTGTCCTTCTGTGCCCCCTTCAGCCCCCATAGTACTGTCCTTCTGTGCCCCCTTCAGCCCCCATAGTACTGTCCTTCTGTGTCCCCTTCAGCCCCCATAGTACTGTCCTTCTGTGTCCCCTTCAGCCCCCATAGTACTGTCCTTCTGTGTCCCCTTCAGCCCCCATAGTACTGTCCTTCTGTGCCCCCTTCAGACCCCATAGTACTGTCCTTCTGTGTCCCCTTCAGACCCCATAGTACTGTCCTTCTGTGCCCCCTTCAGACCCCATAGTACTGTCCTTCTGTGTCCCCTTCAGACCCCATAGTACTGTCCTTCTGTGCCCTCTTCAGACCCCATAGTACTGTCCTTCTGTGTCCCCTTCAGAATCAGCCCCCACAGCACTGTCATTCCCTGTCCCCTTCAGCCCCCACAGGCACTGTCATTCCCTGTCCCCTTCAGCCCCCACAGGCACTGTCATTCCCTGTCCCCTTCAGCCCCCACAGGCACTGTCATTCCCTGTCCCCTTTAGTCCTCACAGGCACTGTAATTCCCTGTCCCCTTTAGTCCCCACAGGCACTTTCATTCCCTGTCCCCTTTAGTCCCCACAGGCACTGTCATTCCCAATTTCCCTGTTCCATTTAGTTCCCACAGGCACTGTCATTCCCAATTTCCCTGTCCCCTTTAGTCCCCACAGGCACTGTCATTCCCAATTTCCCTGTCCCCTTTAGTCCCCACAGGCACTGTCATTCCCAATTTCCCTGTCCCCTTTAGTCCCCACATGCACTGTCATTCCCTGTCCCCTTTAGTCCCCACAGGCACTGTCATTCCCTGTCCCCTTTAGTCCCCACAGGCACTGTCATTCCCAATTTCCCTGTCCCCTTTAGTCCCCACAGGCACTGTCATTCCCAATTTCCCTGTCCCCTTTAGTCCCCACAGGCACTGTCATTCCCAATTTCCCTGTCCCCTTTAGTCCCCATAGGCACTGTCATTCCCTGTCCCCTTTAGTCCCCACAGGCACTGTCATTCCCTGTCCCCTTTAGTCCCCACAGGCACTGTCATTCCTCCCTGTCCCCTTTAGTCCCCACAGGCACTGTCATTCCCAATTTCCCTGTCCCCTTTAGTCCCCACAGGCACTGTCATTCCCAATTTCCCTGTCCCCTTTAGTCCCCACAGGCACTGTCATTCCCAATTTCCCTGTCCCCTTTAGTCCCCACAGGCACTGTCATTCCCTGTCCCCTTTAGTCCCCACAGGCACTGTCATTCCCTGTCCCCTTTAGTCCCCACAGGCACTGTCATTCCCAATTTCCCTGTCCCCTTTAGTCCCCACAGGCACTGTCATTCCCAATTTCCCTGTCCCCTTTAGTCCCCACAGGCACTGTCATTCCCAATTTCCCTGTCCCCTTTAGTCCCCACAGGCACTGTCATTCCCAATTTCCCTGTCCCCTTTAGTCCCCATAGGCACTGTCATTCCCTGTCCCCTTTAGTCCCCACAGGCACTGTCATTCCCTGTCCCCTTTAGTCCCCACAGGCACTGTCATTCCTCCCTGTCCCCTTTAGTCCCCACAGGCACTGTCATTCCCAATTTCCCTGTCCCCTTTAGTCCCCACAGGCACTGTCATTCCCAATTTCCCTGTCCCCTTTAGTCCCCACAGGCACTGTCATTCCTCCCTGTCCCCTTTAGTCCCCACAGGCACTCTCATTCCTCCCTGTCCCCTTTAGTCCCCACAGGCACTGTCCTTCTCTGGCTCTGCCGGGTCTGCCCCCTTCTCACAAGTTCCATGAGTGTCCTCGGCTCCTGAGTCCTGACTGTGTGCTCCTCTTCTCTAGCCACAGCTACTCTCACCGTGGATCCGATAGGCTCAGGCTGGGGGAGGTAGCGGCCGCGGCGGCAGTGGCGGGAACATTCTGGGCGGGCCATGGGCAGGGCACAGGCAGAGGCGGTCAGGCGGGGGAGGAGGAGATGATGACGAGACTCACTGACTGTTAGAGTGTCCGGCGATGGGACCGAGGCGCACGCCGCGCATGCGCAGTCAGATTGTCTCGCCGAAGCCATTGTTTTAACGGGCACTTTTCTCCTGCTACGGGCATTTACGGGCAGGAGAAAAGTGCCCCGAATTTACGGACTGTCCGTGAAAAAACGGACGGTTGGCAACACTGGACAGGGCAATGAAGGGGTTAACTGGGGGGTGATCAAGTGGTTAAATCTTTATGAGGGGATATATGGCGGGTACCTTAAACCTATCTGGGACAGACACTAACTACCACTAACTGAAGTCACATGTGACACTAATACAGTGATCAGTAAATTATCTGTATACTGTATATAGTGACACTGTGACAGGGAGTGAAAGGGTTAACTGGGGGGGGGTGGTGATCAGGGGGTGACAAATATGCCTATGTGTACTGGTGTCAGTGTAGTGCTTGTATACTCACTGTCTGATGCTTTCTTTTCTCACGCTAGCACAAAAAGGGCTCCAGGAGAGAAGATTGCATCATTTCCTGTGCCTGTGTTTACATTACACAGGCACAGGATGCTCTGCAATTGGTCAGAACTGATCACCAGGTCTAGGCCAAAAATCATTAGCCTGGACCTGATGACTGATCGGTTCTGAATCGAATCAGAACATCGCAGAGATGGCACGCTCGTGCGTCCCCTAGCGCCGCGTGCGACGGACGTATAGTTACGTCGGTTCGCGCAGCCAAGCCACCTTGCCACAGTAAATCTGCGGCTGGTGGTCGGCAACTGGTTAAACTCTTACAATCCATGGGTTTTTTTTTTTTTAACAGAACATTTATCGCTTGTCGTGAAAGCATATTTTTAGTCAGCGTTTTAATTATGTTTTTGGTTAACGATAATTAATCAAAGGCATTAAAGTGTTTCTACGGTTTGGACGCTGGACAAACCCAGTTGGGCAAAAATTTATGAATGAATATATATATTGATCCGGTGAAGCTGCTGAATTCTGACACACTATTAAATCCACATAAAATTCCCTGAGTTACGCTAGAAATTAGTCAAAAATCGGCAGTTTCATTTCAGATCGACCCACAGTAGCTGCGCGCGCGTTCCTGGCAACGTATAAACCAAAATGGTATGATTTATATTGCTAATGAATAATAGTGTTATAGTATAGGTCATTGGGCTTGTGCTTAAAGAGATCCTGTCTCTAGACCTTTTATTGCAGCAAAGAGATTCCAATAAGATTATAAATGCATTACTGTGTTCTATTCATGGTATTTACCTATGTGTAGACAACCAAAAGCCCTCAGACTGTTGCCGAATGCTGCCATCTTGAGTGTGATGTCAGAAGCCTCGGCAGATTTAGAGCTGTCAAGTAACGCTCATTGGTCTCCTGCTTGCATTTATCCAGCCTTTGAGGCACTATTCCTCCCACTGACACCCAAGAGGGGGCGATATTCCTTCCACTAACACCAACAGTGGGGTATACAGTGAGGGAAAAGAGTATTTAATCCTCTGCTGATTTTGTACATTTGCCCACTGACAAAGAAATGATTAGTCTATAATTTTAATGGTAGGTTTATTTTAGCAGAGAGAGAGAATAACAACAAAAATATTCAGAAAAACACATTTAAAAAAATGTATACATTGATTTTTATTTAAATTGCAATTCCCTATCAATCAGCAATATTCCTGGCTCCCAGGTGTCTTCTATATAGGTAATAAGCTGAGATTGGGAGCACTCTTTTAAAGGGAGTGCTCCTAATCTCAGCTTGTTACCTGTATAAATGAAACCTGTCCACAGAATCAATCAATCAATCAGATTCCAATTTATCCACCATGCCCAAGACCAAAGAGTTGTCCAAGGATGTCAGGGACAACATTGTAGACCTACACAAGACTGGAATGGGCTAGAAGACCATCGCCAAGTAGCTTGGTGAGAGGGTGACAACGGTTGATATGATTTTTCGCAAATAGAAGAAACACAAAATAACTGTCAATCTCCCTCCTGGTGCCTGGGGCTCCATGCAAGATCTCACCTCATGGAGTTTCAGTGATCATGAGAACTGTGAGGAATCAGCCCAGAACTACATGGGAGAATCTTGTCAATGATCTCAAGGCAGCTGGGACCATAATCACCAAGAAAACAACTGGTAACACACTACGCTGTGAAGGACTAAAATCCTGCAGTGCCCGCAAGGTCCCCCTACTCAAGAAGGCAAATGTACAAGCCCGTCTGAAGTTTGCTAATGAACATCTGAATGATTCAGAGGAGATCTGGGTGAAAGTGTTGTGGTCAGATAAGACCAAAATCGAGCTCTTTGGCATCAACTCAACTAGCCATGTTTGAAGGAGGAATGCTGTCTATGACCCCAATAACACCATTCCCACCGTCAAACATGGAGGTGGAAACATTATGCTTTGGGAATGTTTTTCTGCTAAGGGGACAGGACAACTTCACTGTATCAAAGGGACGATTGACGGGGCCATGTACTGTCAAATCTTGGGTGAGAACCTCCTTCCTCAACCAGGGCATTAAGCATTGGTTGTGGATGGGTATTCCAGCATGGCAATAACCCAAAACGCACAGCCAATGCAAGAAGTGGCTCAAGAAGAAGCACATTAAGGTTCTGGAGTCTCCAGACCTTAATCCCATAGAAAATATGTGGAGGGAGCTGAAGGTTCAAGTTACCAAACGTCAGTCTTGAAACCCTAATGACTTGGAGAGGATCTGCAAAGAGGAGTGGGACAAAATCCCTCCTGAGATGTGTGAAAACCTGGTGGCCAACTACAACAATTGTCTGACCTCTGTGATTGCCAACAAGGGTTTTGCCACAAAGTACTAATTCATGTTTTGCTAAGGGGTCAAATACTTATTTCACTCCTAAAATGCAAATCAATTTATAACTTCTTTGAAACGTGTTTTTCTGGATTTTTTTGTTATTCTGTCTCTCACCGTTAAAAAAAACCTACCATTAAAATATAGACTGATCATTTCTTTGTCATTGGGCAAACGTACAAAGTCAGCAGGGGTTCAAATACTTTTTTTCCCTCACCGTTTTCCTCCCGTGGACATCAATAATGGGGCACTCTTCCTCTCACTGACACCAATTATGGGGCACTGTTCCTCCCACTGGCATGAACATTGGAGAACTCTTCCTCCCACTGATACCAACGATGGAACACACTTCCTTCCACTGATACCAACGATGGAACACACTTCCTTCCATTGACGCCAATGATGGGACACTCTTCCTCTACAAAAAAGCCCCACAAACATTCACCATGAAAACACATTAAAAAGCTAAAAAAAAAAAAAAGGATCTAAAAATCCACATCTCCTCACCATTCTTCTCACTAATACCAAAGATGAGGCACTCTTCCTTTCACTGAAACCAACAATGGGCCAACAATGGGCACTCTTGCTCCCACTGACACTAACAATAGGGTGTTCTTCCTCGAATTGACACCAACTGGAAAGCCACTGTGATAAATAGAGGGAAAGTGAAAAATTGTGGCTGAACTAAACTATAGGCGAATATCATGGGAATGCTGGCAAAATTTCAAGTGAAATCATTGGTAAATTCAAACTGATCCACATACTATGGAGTGGATGGGATATTTGGTGATATATACTATCAAATAAATATTGGGCCATATTTCTTTAATAGTAATGTAACAGGGGGCATTTACAATATATTATTTTCTCTGAAATAGATGACATTCTTTTGTTGGAAGGACCGTATATGTTATTTCGGTAAGACGGTGCCCCATCACACTTTGCTATTGCTGTGAGAAATTTATCAAATCAAACTTTCCTGAACAGGTTTGTTGCATGGCAAATTCTTCTCAAATGGCCTCCTAGGTCTTCAAACCGAAATATAAAGCATACCCTGGTATAAGAGATCTGAAATTATAGCTGCCAAGTTTGGCTTACCTTATAGCAGCCCTGTTCCCTTTAGATAAGCAGGCCTAACATTACTTTACTATCCCCGGGGCCTAATGCAAATTTCTATACTTGTAGATAGTATTAGGAACTGAGTGAAGGCAAAAAGGTGCCTGTGATTTTTCAGAGTATCAGGTGTGGACTGTAGCACAGAGGCTAATAGTGGCCAGGTCAGGTGGCAGAAGATAAGCCTAATCTATAAACAGCCTGAGGTCAGGGCAGGCAGCAATTACAAGAGTAGAGTGTTATCAAGACAAGGAGTCAGCAACAGAGAAATATAAAGACAAGGCAAGGCAGTAAGGAACACACAAGGCAAGGCTAGGAAACAGGAGTCAGGGCTTTGGGGTTGTGATTCTCAAATATTGCTGCACCAATTGGGTGTGGCCACCAGAAGGATAAGCAGATGGAGCCAACCAGATGTCTAGCAATAAGGATGACTATTGAGAGCAGTGTTGCCACCAGCCAATTTACATGAAAGGGGTCAGCAACAGGAGAATCCAAAAACAACACAAGGCAGTCAATAACACACAAGGCAAGGCTAGGAAACAGGAGTCAGGGTTTTGGGGGTTGTGATTCTCAAATATTGCTGCACCAATTGGGTGTGGCCACCAGAAGGATAAGCAGATGGAGCCAACCAGATGTCTAGCAATAAGGATGACTCTTGAGAGTAGTGTTGCCACCATCCAATTTACATGAAAGGGGTCAGCAACAGGAGAATCCAAAAACAACACAAGGCAGTCAATAACACACAAGGCAAGACTAGGTAACAGAAACCATAACTTTTGGCTTGTGATGCTCAAAGAGTGCAGCACCAATCTGGTGTGGTCATCAAGACAATAACTGGAGAGATCTAGGCTGATGGAGCTGACCAGATGTTTAGCAATGACGACGATACCTCTCTAGAGCAGTGCAATAGAAATGGATGTGTGTTGCAGCCAGAGGCAAGCCTGTTGTCCAACAACTGCCAACACACTTTTTAGGTCATCTGAAGTTGCTAGTATTTAAGAATCAGCCCAGGAAAACATAAGGTAATCATCTTGCCATGTAACCACATCCATTCTGCCACATTAAGAAATGTTCAACATTATTGCATTTGCTGTATACACAAGGGCAACGAATTCCAAGGCCGTTCATTTGAGTATAATAAAACTTTTAAATACATTTTTGGATCCAGAATACAGCATATATATTATATACACTATATTACCAAAAAGTATTGGGACGCCTGCCTTTACACGCACATGAACTTTAATGGCATCCCAGTCTTAGTCCGTAGGGTTCAATTTTGAGTTGGCCCAATCTTTGCAGCTATAACAGCTTCAACTCTTTCAGGGAGGCTGTCTACAAGGTTTAGGAGTGTGTCTATAGGAATGTTTGACCATTCTTCCAGAAGCGCATTTGTGAAGTCAGGCACTGGTCTTGGATGAGAAGGCCTGGCTCGAAGTCTCCGCTCAAAATAAGCCCAATGGTGTTCTGTCGGGTTGAGGTCAGGACTTGTAAAGATTCCTCTACCTCAGACTAGCTCATCTATGTCTTCATGGACCATTTTTGTGCACTGGTGCGCAGTCATGTTGGAACAGGAAGGGGTCATCCCCAAACTGTTCCCACAAAGTTGGGAGCAGGAAATTGTCCAAAATGTCTTGGTATGCTGTAGGGATGCACCGATCCGATATTAGGATCGGATATCGGCGCGAATACTGCCACAATAGCTGGATCGGGGGATCGTTAACATTAACAGATCCACAGGCCGATCCAGTTTTGTTGCAGCAGAACCTACCACTGTGTCTGCTGAGTCCCGACTCAGCCGTCCATTACTTGCATGGAGCCGCTACTTTCTGTATAGGGTCCGGCTCACAGGCGGAGTGATATCAGATGCACTCCGCCTATGAATGGAGGAGCCATACACATGAAGCAGCGGCTTTGCTCTGTACTGCAGCCACATGCTTTTTGTGTGTAGTTCCGGATCGGTACCGATATCGGTATTGGCAGATACACAATTGCAGATATCGGTATCAGGACAAAACAAGTCGGATCGGTGCACCCCTAGTATGCTGACACCTTAAGAGTTTCCTTCACTGGAACTAAGGGGCCAAGCACAACCCATGAAAAACAATCCCAGACTATAATCCCCCCTCCACCAAATGATTTGGACCAGTGAGCAAAGCAAGGTCCTTAAAGACCTGGATGAGCGCATTTTGTGATGAAGAACTTGACTGGCTTGCACAGAGTCCTGACCTCAACCCGATAGAACACATTTGGGATGAATTAGAGAGGAGACTGCGAGTCCCAATCAGTTCCTGACCTCACAAATGCGCTTCTGGAAGAATGGTCAAACGTTCCCATAGACACACTCCTAAACCTTGTGGACAGCCTTCCATAAGAGTTGAAGTTGTTATAGCTGCAATGGGTGGGCCAACTCAATATTGAACCCTACAGACTAAGACTGGGATATCATTAAAGTTCATGTGCATGTAAAGGCAGGCGCACCAATACTGAATATAAACTTTCCCTCTGGGAAAAAAAAGCTACGATATCTCAGAATATGCGCTAACTATACTCAGTCGTTGTCTCTTCCTTTAAGTTATGATTACAATGTATATATTTTACTAGCGAGACGCGGTAATAGATTACAATGCCAATTCTATATGTAAATTTTCCCTTTTGGAAAACAAACCTCTCATTAGCATCGGCGTCTGAGTTCTCCATCGCATTCTGCAACAGGCATTAATGCATTCTACGGCTCTGTGCTCTTCTATTGTATTGATTCCCCATTGTTAACCTTTCCTTATCACTTGTTTGTGCTCCTCTCACATCAATAAGAAGCTTCAGAGAAAAGGCAGAGGCAACAAACAAGCGGCGTTGCGGAAAGGTCAGGCGTTCAGAGAAGGAGGTGCCACCTTGCTGGGAGGCATCTGTAATGAACACACAGACAGCGTGGAAAGGTTATGGGCCTACAGGTTGGGCAAGATCCTTTGACTGCCGGTAATAAATAAAAAACATGTTCATTTGCTTTATAGACATGATGTTGATATTTCCCTGTGTGTGTATGGATATTAGGAATTGTGGAAAGAAATGATGGTTAGCGAAGTGTTTTTTTGCTGCTCATGGAAATCAATCAGAATTTTTTGTTGGGAATTAAAGCTACAATGGAATGTAGATTGCTTTGGACTACTTTTTCCTCTATATAATGATAATGGGTCCCTGCGCACAGTATTTACCCTTATTAGGGATGGGCCGAATAGCCCCTGTTCGGTTTGCACCAGAACATCTCAAACAGGGAAAAAGTTCTCGCAAACATGCCAACTCTATTAAAGTCTATGGGACACGGACATGAAAAATCAAAAGTCCTAATTTTAAAGGCGTATATGCAAGTTTTATAAATATATATATTCACACGAATATATTCCTCGCGCCTAGGAGTGCCTAATTGAACGGGTTGAATACACTAATAAATAATTAATTAATTAATATTAATAAAAGTGAATATAAGAGCAGCTGCTATAAAATGGGAAGTGTCTGAGTAAAAAAAACCCAAACTAAATGGGATAGTATAGCGCTTGCTAGTATATGCAAGTTATTGCCATAAAAAGTGTATGGGGACCCAGGTACTGCCCTGGGGGATATGTATCAATGCAAACATTTTTTTTTCAAAACAATCGTTTTTAACCACTTTCAGACCGGAGAATTTTCCCCCTTAATGACCAGGTCCTATTTTGCGATTCGGCACTGAGTTGCTTTAACGGACAATTGCGCAGTCGTGCGATGCTGTACCTAAATAAAATTGGTGTCCTTTTTTTCCCAGAAATAGAGCTTTCTTTTGGTGTTATTTGATCACCTGTGCGATTTTTATTTGTTGCACTATAAACAAAAAAAGAGTGACAATTTTGCCAAAAAAAAAAAAACAAATATTTTTCACATTCTGCTATATGACAGTCCCCCCCAAAAAAATAATAAAAATAAATTTTTTTAACATTTTAGGCCAATTTATTTTCTTTTTTTTATTTTTTTTTTATTTTCTGCTACATATTTTTGAAAAAAAAATCGCAATAAGCGCATTTTGATTGGTTTGCGCAAAAGTTATTGGGTCTACTAACTACGGGAAAGATTTATATAATTTTTATTGTTTTTTTTTTTACTAGTAATGGCGGCGATCTGCGATTTTTTGTGGGACTGCGACATTGAGGTGGACAGATTGGACCCCCTAACTGACATTTTTGACACTTTTGGGGGGACCAGTGACATTACTACAGTAATCAGTGCTAAAAAATATGCACTGTTACTGTAATAATGACACTGCCAGGGAAGGGGTTAACATTGTTAGTGATCAAGGTGTTAAATGTAAGCCTAGGGGAGTGATTCTAACTGTATGGGGGGTTGGACTTGTGAGATGAACACAGAGACATGCCATCCTATATATCAGGATCACATGACCTCTGTGATCATCCGAGGGAGAAGAACGTCCATCCTTCTCTGTCAGTGGGGAGCGATCACCGGTGTCAGGCACCTGACACCCGCACTGTCTTCCCCGCTGACGATCGCCCCCCTAGCTCCTCCCAGGCAGATGACGTTTATTAACGTGATTCTGCCTGGGACTGCCACTTTGCCGACGTAAATATAAAGTAAGCGGTCAGCAAGTGGTTAACCACTTTTGGACTGAAAGGTTTTACAGCTTAATGACCAGGCCATTTTTTGCGATACGGCACTGTGTTATTTTAACTGACAATTGCGCGGTTGTGCCCTAATAAAATTAAGGTCCTTTTTTTCCCCACAAATAGTGCTTTCTTTTGGTGGTATTTGGTTACCTATGCAATTTTTTTTTTTTTGCGATATAAACAAAAAAAATAAATTCTGAAAAAAAAATATATATATTTTTTTCTTTCTTCTATAAAACATTTCTACTAAAAAAAAAAATGTAAAAATCCAATTTTTTTCATCATTTTAGGCCAATATGTATTCTGCTACATATTTTTGGTAAAAAAAAGTCTTAAGTGTATTTTGATGTAATAAAGACACGGGCAGGGAAGGGGTTAACACCAGGGGCGATCAAAGGGTTAATGTGTCCCTAGGGGATGCTTTCTAATTGTGTGGGGTTTGTATTTATTGAATGAACAAGGAGACCTGTGTTCCTAAATAAGAGGAACCCTGACTGACAGAACAGCGGTCTGCCGTGTTTACAATCATGGCCACCAGACCCGCTGATTGGCTCCCCCTGTTCGCAGGACAGAGCATACTTGCCGCAGTATATGTACTGCTGGCGGTCGGCAAGTGGTTAAAGGAGTATTGATTTTAATAATGTTTAAAGTAAAACCATAAAAATGAAAAATTCCTTTAAATATCATGCCTGGGGGGTCCCCTTAGTCTACCTGTAAAGTGGCGCATCTGTACGATGTATAGAACCTGCTGCAGCAATACTGACATTTCTAAAGGAAAAAATGTCATTTAAACTTGCTCACGGCTGTAATGTGTTGCCGGCTCCCGGCAATACAGATAAAAAATACCAGGCCTTTCGGTTCTTGTATGGATTTTAAGGCAAAATAGAAAATAAAAAAGACGGGGTAGGGTCCCCCCAAAAATCCATACCAGACCCTTATCCCGACATCAGAAAGGGAGGTGCCATGGGGTGACGTAGCCGGGTGGACCCTTGCTTGTATAAGAACTGTCAAAGCGGAGAGGAGGCAGACATCGGGAGGCCCCCCCCTCTCTATTTTTCGGGTCCAGCAGGCGTCGTGATTGGAGATGGATTTACATCGAGGACAACTATTTTTACATTTATTAATAAAGAACTTGTCAAAAACTGTTTCCAGTGTTTATTACTTTTTGACACATTTTTGATGAATGGGTAGGGGTAGGATGTACTCGATACCCATTAACATGGGGGGCAGGATCTGTTAAAGGGGGCTTCCAGATTCCGATAAGCCCCCACCCGAAGACTCTGACAACCACAGCCCAGGGTTGTCAGAAGGAGGCCCTTGTCCCCATCAACATGGGGACAAGGTAGTTTGGGGGGCACCCCCTTGTTGAGGGCAAGCGGCCTGATATGGTTCAGCAGGGGGGGGGGGCATTTGCACGCCCCCCCCTATCCTGGCCTGCCAGGCTTAATGCTAGGATAAGGATCTTATATGGATTTTGGGGGTGACCCCACACCATTTTTTTAAAACATTTTGGCGTGGAGTTTCCCTACAAATACTATACTACCTGTAGACCCAAAGGTCCTGGTATGGATTTTGGGGGGGGGGGGGGACCCCACACCGTTTTTTTCCTAATTCTGTCATGGGGTTCCCCTTAAAAGCCATACCAGACCCAAACGACCCTCCCTTCAAGTTGTTTTTACCCCAATTTTTTTAATTTACATTTTTTTTTAACAATGTTTTTTTTAAATTCATCTCTTAGCAAGGAAGCCTTAACAACCTATTGACTGTGCGCTCGGCGGTCAAACATCCTGCTAAGTGCCGAGAAAGTTCAGGTGTTAAGCGAGTACCTGAATGGGCGATGTTTAGGCCAAATGTATGCTCGGCCCAAACCGATCACCCATCCCTAGTGGTGCCTGAACACTGTAACCCCTCACAATTACTCTTGCTGGGTGCAGAAACGGGCCTTGCTGTTTAAAAATTCCCTTTATTGAAGACCTTTTTTGGACTTTATGAATTACTTGGGTATTGTTTAGATTATTTTATAAGGATATCACACAGCATGTTTTGGTGTCACATACATCAATGTTGCAATTTATTTAACACTTTATAATTTTGGCCCGTTTGTTGGAAGAAGCGTAATTCTTGTCCTTTTCCAATGCTAACATTTTCCTTTACTTGTCTGCAATGACTATGTCTGCATTAAATCAGGTGAGAATGGTGGTTCCTCCCTCCCAAAAAACCTCCAAGAATACCCACATCATCCATCCCAACAGGCTTCGGGGCAATCTCGGGCACACTGCGCAATCTTGCATACGCTGAAGACATTCCGACCCCATAATGATGTCAGTAAAGCAGATGACAGTGTGGGACCTGGAGGGGAAGGTTGTAGCAGAAAATTCTGGATTGACTGGCTATGTATGTCTTTAAAGGGCAACCAATGGTATAGTCAGGGCTTTTTTTTCAGCGGGAACGTGGGGAAACGCTGTTCCGGCACCTCCAGCACTGAATGTATATAATGCTAAGGGGTTCTGGGGTGTGTTGGAAGGTCTATTGATGCTGGGTGTTGGGGGATCTATTGTTGCTAAGGAGGTCTGTTGCTGCTGGTGTGGGGGGGGGTCTATTGTTGCTGGGGGGACTTTTGTTAACAGAAGGGATTTACTGTTGAGGGAGGGACCTATTGCTGCTGGCTGCTGGGGAGTCTATTAACCACTTGCCTACTGCCCTCTGCCTTTACTGCGGCAGGGCGGCTCGGCTGCACTCAGTCACGTAGTACTACCTGATTGAGTGCATGTGGTTTCAGCAGTGCACGCGCGCCGTCGGATGTGCTTAGACAAAAATCGCTCATCACCGCCATTACTAATAAAAATAAATAAATAAATAAATAAATAAAAAGTCCAAAAATCTATCCCGTAGTTTGTAAACGCAATAACTTTTGCTCAAACCAATTCTTATTGGGATTTTTGGGATTTTTACCAAAAATATGTAGCAGAATACAAATTGGCCTAAATTGATAAAAAAAATTTAATTTTTTACATTTTTTTATTGGGAATGTTTTATAGCAGAAAGTAAAAAATATGGCTTTTTTTCAAAATTGTGGCTCTTTTTTTGTTTATAGTGCAAAATCTAAAAACCGCGGAGGTGATCAAATACCACCAAAATAAAGCTCTATTTGTGGGAAAAAAAGGACATCAATTGTATTCAGGTACAGTGTCGTACGACCACGCGCTTTTCTGTTAAAGTAACGCAGTGCCCAATCCCAAAAAATGGCCTGGTCATTAAGGGGGTAAAACCTTCTGGGGCTGAAGTGGTTAATGCTGGCTACTGGGGGATCTAGTGTTGCTGTTGGGGGTATATTATTGCTGGGGTGGATCTATTGTTGCTGAGGAATCTATTGTTGATGGGAGATATATTATTGTGGATGGGGATCTATTGTTGCCGGGGGGGGGCAGGGTCTATTGTTGCTGTCTGCAGAGGACCTATTTTACTGCCTTTCATTAGCAAATCCCATACAAAGCATTAAAAATTAAACTTGGCTCTGTATTCTCAAAAAGAGACAGTACTGGGAGGTGGGTAGGGGGTGGAACCAAGGGGCGGGGCTTGGAGATCGGAAGGGGGTGGAGACAAGATGACTCGGATGGGGGAAATACCTGCACCTATTCTATAAGAAAAAAAAGTCCTGGGTATAGCTAAGAGAACAAGATACCAAATAAAAAAAAATAAAAAAAATAAAAAAAACATAGAGGTGGAGTAAAGTTCCTCTTTAACTTGTGGCTCAACCACCTATTTTTATTGCTGCCACGTAAGCCTTAAGATTTATATCCAGTCTCATCAATAAAGAGAACCAGTTACTCCTCCCAGTGTGAGCACAGTACGCTTCTTTTCTAATTTTCTGTAAAATATTAATTTCAAAAAGTTAACATTGTAACCTGTAATCTTCCAAAAAAAAAAAAAAAAACTTAAATTTTTGAGTTTTCAACACATTTTTTACCAAAGTTCCAGATTTCGAATGTAACAACTGAGAAATTGAAATGAGACGCAGATGGGATCTATAAATATCGGTTCTTAAGTGCTCTGCAGATGTCAGAGTAAAGTAACATCAAACCGTAATGACACATTTGAATATGTCACATTTCTTTTTTATTATTTATTTTTTAAATGTCCCTGATTTATTTGCTCTTGTACTATATGTATGGCGCATTTCACAATTTTCTTTCGTTATTTCCTTTTTATATGAACTAGAAAACGTATTCATAACGTTCATGAATCTGTTCATTCAGTGGTGAATGGTTTTTGGCCTCTTGGCCAATTGGTCTAATTGCCCAATCAGGCAATGCTTGGGATGGGCATGACTAATTTTGGAAAGGTTTCATGTGCTCATGGCTGCCATTTGAAATCTTTGTCCCTGACCCCTGCTGTTGCACTAATGGGGCCTAGGGAACTTTTTTTTTAAGACTTCAGCTACGGAAGGTTCACCCCCCTTCCTGACCAGGCCATTTTTTTGTGATACGACACAGCATTGCTTTAACTGACAATTGCGCGGTCGTGCGATGCTGTACCAAAACAAAATTGATGTCCTTTTTTTTCACACAAACAGAGTTTTCTTTTGCCAGTATTTGATTACCTCTGTGTTTTTTTTTTTTTTTTTCACTATAAACAAAAAAAGATCAACAATTTAAAAAACAAAACAAAAAAAAAACAAAAAACAATATGTTTTACTTTCTGCTATAAAACACATGTAATAAAAAATGTAATAAATTAAATGTCTTTATCAATTTAGACAAATATGTATTCTTCTACATATTTTTGGTAAAAAAAAAAAAAATTCCAATAAGCGTATATTGATTAGTGTTCGCAAAAGTTATAGTGTCTACAAACTATGGCTAGTTCTATTTACCGATTAGTGGTCCAATCCTAACCTTAACCCCTAACCCTTAAAAAAAAAAAAAATAATAATAAATAACTAAACCCCCTAAAACTAACACAGATTTAATAAAGAAATAATAACAAATAGTATTATTATTAATATTAATAATAATTGATATTTTTTGTCTGGCTTTTGGTGTTTATTTATTATTATTATTATTATTCCCGTACAGTTTCCCTTTATTCCTATGCCTTTCTTTCTTCCTTCCTTTCTTCCTTCCTTTCTTCCTTCCTTTATTTCTTTCTCTTTCTCCTTTCTCTTTTTTCTCCTGTTACGTGCATCAGGTAGTATCGCCTACTATTATTCCTATGCCTTCCTTTCTTTCCTTCCTTCCTTCCTTCCTTGAGTCTGGCCCGGTACAGGACGGCTAGTTCCCCGCTAGTGGCCCCGCTCCTAACCTTAACCCCTAACCCTTAAAAAAAAAAAAAAATAATAATAATAAATAACTAAACCCCCTAACACTAACACAGATTTAATAAAGAAATAATAACAAATAGTAGTATTATTATTATTAATATTATTAATAATAATATTAATAATAATTGATATTTTTTGTCTGGGTTTTGGTGTTTATTTATTATTATTATTATTATTCCTGTACAGTTTCCCTTTATTCCTATGCCTTTCTTCCTTCCTTCCTTCCTTCCTCTTTCTCCTTTCTCTTTTTTCTCCTGTTACGTCCATCAGGCAGTAACGCCTACCATTATTTCTATGCCTTCCTTCCTTTCTTTCCTTCCTTCCTGGGGTCTTGCCCTGGTACAGGACGGCTAGTTCCAACTACCTATTAGTGGCCCCGCTCCTAACCTTAACCTCTAACCCTTAAAAAAAAAAATTATAATTATAACTACAGTAACCCTAACACAAATTTTATAAATAAATAATAACAATAATAATTATTATTGTTAATATTAATAATATTAATCATTTTTTGTTTGGGTTTTGGTGTTTATTTATTATTATTATTATAATTTTTTTATAATAATTTATTTAATATTATTTTAAGGTTAGGGGTTAATCTTCGTTTATTTATGCATCATTCCATATTATTAGTTTATTTATTTATGATTTTTCATTTGAGCAGAATATTGTGCAAATTTGCGTGACAAAATGCGCAAATGCGCACAAAAACGGTGCGTTTCCATTCATTTCTATAGGAATAAAAATGCGTCTAAAATGCGCAAATCTGCCCAATCTGAGCGACAAAAAAGCTCCAGAATTTGTTTGAGCTTTAGGCGTTTGGCTTCAGGCGATTTGGAGTGACGATGTAAACCAACTCTTTAGAGAATAATTGTTTTTTCTCCTCCAGCGTTCTTAAGCTTCAAGCAGAAAATCACTCTGGTGTGATGGGGCCTAAGGATTGGAGGTGGGAGGTAGAAGAGTAGATGATCATAGACAGGGGACACAGAAAGCAGAGTAAACTCAGAGGATTGAAAGAATTGCAAAACCGAATGAGGCTCACTATTCAGCAACCTGCAATACCCTGCTGCTGATTAGCAGGTTTGGTAATATTTCAAACCAATTTTGCAATACATGGAAATCTCTGAGTCCACCCTTTGGATTTTACTCAAAGTGGTTGTAAAGCCTCAAAGCTTTTCACTTTAATGCATTCTCAAGGCATTAAGGTAAAAAACATTCTGTGCCGCAGCGCCCCCCCCCCCCTTTTTTTTTTTTTTTTTACCTGAGCCCAATCCAATCCACCAATGTGCAAAAGAACAGCAGCTCCAGGCGCTGTCTTCTTCTCATTGGACAGATTGATAGCAGTGGGAGCCATTGGCTCCTGCTGTCAATCAAATGCAGTGACACGGGAGCAGGGGGTGTGGCCGAATCCCGCTGTCTGTGTCAATGGACACAGCAGCCGGACTCGGGAGCAAGCATGCATAGGTGCCCCCAGGGAATGCAGCTTTCTGTGGGGGCACACGATGAAGGGGAGGAGCCTGGAGCACCAGCGGCGCACCCCAGAAGAAGAGGATCGGGGCTGCTCTGTGCAAAACGATTGCACAGAGCAGGTAAGTATGGGCATGTTTGCTATTTTTATAAAAAATATAGGGCACAACCCCTTTAAGACTCAAGCCTTGATGAAGGCATTCTTGTGCACCCAAATAGATAGTCTTCAAATGTTGTTGGGTAAATATAATGTAATATTGCATTGCTTTTTTGTTCTTACTATTTCATTCATTCATGTCATCTTTGTCATACAGTTCGGCATCTTTGGTTGTTTTGTTTTTATTTTCTATTGGGGATGGGAGAAGGGAAGGAGTGGGATACTCCTCTGGCTCAACTAGGTACAAATTGGGACACTTGAGAAAAATGCAGTTTAGCGCTGTCTTGACGCCGGCTGAAGGCCGACCAACGCTTGCTGGCACTTGTAGTACTGACTTGCTGTCACTGAACTGAAAATTGACTTCTGACACTCTGGTTAGCTCAGAAGTCCTTTACACTGCTTCCTCCAGTCCTTCCTGACTGAGGCAGCCACTTGTAGACACTGCTGCAACTCTCAACACTGTAACACTGTACACTTCAGGGCCCAACCGCTGGCACCCCCTTTACTCTTCGGGGTCAACACTGGCACCCCCTTTACTCTATTCCTGCACCGGTTAGCTAGCTCCTGGATCCCTCTGACCTGCTCTGGAGTGGTCCCTTCTGACTAGGCAGACCCCCAGGAACAGTTCACAGCATAGGTGTGCACAGCCTATTGCATTAGGGTGTACACCCCAAAGTTTAAATACACATGCATGTGTTTGCCTACATGTACATGGCCCGGGTACATTACTCTCCCTGCTGGCACAGTGAAATATGGCAGAGCAAGTCAGAGGGAGATCTTTCCCATCTCCTCACTGGCAAACAGAGCGATAATGCTAATGTGCCCTAGGTGATTAGGGTGTGCCAAGACACACCCGGCACACCCTGTGCGCACGTCTATGGTTCACAGTACTCACGACTCAGGATGCTTTCCTTGAACTCGATCCCTCACAACTCCACTGGTCCTCAGCACACCTGGATCCTTCTCTGCAGCTCAGCTCAGCCCTGTATCCCCTCAGGCCAGCCGCCTGGGACACCAGATTCTTCCTGACAGGAGGAGAGACATCCGTACCCTCCCTCCTGGGACTCTGCTTCCCGCCAAGGACAACCTGTCATGTGCTCCCCACAGATTTATACTCCCTCCCAGAATGCTGTGTGGCAGAATCTGCCCTTCCAGGATGGATACAAGCCCTGGTGTGCTATTGGTCAGGTTTCCTCCACTGCCCAATGAGAGCCCTCATTGGGATACAGTGGGGAGACTCCCCAACTCAACAGACACACCTGGGAACACATGCCAGCCTAGCTGAAAATCATGGCCATGCTGATAAGCAGACAAGGCCCACTATACTTTACCTAGCACCTACCTTGGAGGCTGCTACAATTCTATGCATTAAGATAAAAAGCCTTCTGTGTGCAGCAGCCTCCCCAGTACCCCTAATACATACATGAGCCCCCTCTCTGTCCAGCGATGTCCACAAGTCCCTCAGCCGTCTGGGACTATCCCTTCTGATTGGCTGAGACACAGCAGTGGCGCCATTGGCTCACAAGGCTGTCAATCAAAGCCAGCGAGCCAATCAGGAGAGAGAGAGGGGGATGGGGCCAAACAGCAGCTTCGTGTCTGAAAAAAAAAAAGAAAGAATAAAAAGAAAAAGGTGTACCGGTTTTTGAAAGTTGGGAAACAAAGAGGTGTTAAAAACCACTGGCAAAATTTACAAGCCTAAAATGTCGCATACAGTGTTTATATCTGCTTATTGGGAGGCTGCAATTTCCAACCCTTTATTATCTGTAAAATGTTGCAAACTAAGTAATAATATTTATAATAATCCCTAAAACGCATTTTTGGACGCCAGTATTAATTATGAGATTCCACACTTGTAAAGCAAATGGTGCTTTTCCATATGTGTACAAGGTAATAATACCATTTGTCACTCCCTGGAAAGTTTGGGGAATTAAGTCCATTAATAACCACGATACGGGCTGATTATAACTCTGAATGTGACCAAACACAAATCATTTGTACAGGTGGAATTCTACATTCTTAATGAGATTTCTGTGCTTCGGTGAACCTAAATATTATTACATTTCAAACACACTTAAAATTAGCAAACATGAAATGAAATTGCTTTTTTCAGATGCACGCAGGGAAAGGGGCTCTAGATTGGCTTCCGCTGTTGGTGGCAGAGGTGGATAGGAGGTTAGGCTGAAGTTTACCGGAAGAACTTTTACTTTTGGAGGGGTTACAATAATAAGTGCTACGATGTCTGGGAATCTTTCATTCAAACTTTGCATACTGATGCCCAACAATCTACAGTACAATGTTTCCATTATTCTCGATAGTTTTAAAACTGGGCTATTAACTAATGACCCTCCAACAGATCTTCCAACTTCTACCTAATTTATATTTTATGTTCCTGTAGCACTGCCCCCTAGAGAACTGCTGAGAATTACGCTTTCTGAAATCCCCTGGGTTGCCCTTGGCAACTGGTAGCAGACAAACAGCATTGAAAGTCCTTGGCTCAGTCAATAATCAATCCAGGGGATGATGTTTTTTTGTGTTTTTATTGAGAGCTGGGATAGGAGAAGGGATGAGTGGGATACTCCAACTATGGACTATGCACAGTCTTGAGAACAACTAGCTGTAGAGTGCGGCAAGGCCGCTGCTTCACCTTACCACTGAAATGAAGATAGTTTTGAAGGTTCCTGTTTTAGTTATTCTCTTCAGGGTTCTGTAACTGGCACCCCCTTTCCTCTCAACACCAGTGTGCTAACGCCTGTCCGCTGACCCTAGCTTCTGGAGTGGTCCCCTTCCTGGAAGACTGGGCAAGTTCCTCTTTACTCACGGACACTGATTTTCCAGAGTCACCGTTGCCTCCAAACTCCACTTGTCAGCATCCACTCCACCTCTGCGTTCAGCAACACCTTCAGGGTCACCAGGGCGACTGCCTGTGACCACTTTTCCTGACTGCAGAAGGAGAAACAGCCGTACTCTCCGAGAATTTTCCAGATTGAGGTTGGTAAGGTTTGCCACCATCCCTAGTTATATATAGGAATAAAACAAAATTGGTCTCCTCAGGGTGGGATTTTGTCGGCAAACAAATACAAAGGTGCATAAAAAATCGTTCATTTTATTCAAAAATACATAGAAAAATAATACATATATTACACAGTATAAAATACATGTCATGGGACACTGAAAAAGTGCTACCATACATAGATCAAGGAAACAATGCTTTGGAGTAAAAGAACCCCTATAATAGAGTACAAATCCTGATCCAACGCTTTTCAAACTTTATGAACTAACAGTTCAGTTCTTCATCAGGGAAAATGGATTTAAACTCTAAAGAAAAAAGACAAAAAAAAAAAAAAACAACATAATAGAACAACAGCATATAATGGGCAAAAAAAAAAAAACGTCCCCCTGTGGGTAATATCAATATATGTGTGGATACATATGCCAAATTTGGACTGACCATAAAGAGGGAAAAGGGAGGAGATGTATAGGCACATCCCCCTGGATCCTTTCTCTTCAAAAAGGTATACATGTATGAAACGACTTGTCGACTTCTGGTAGGTTCCCAGTGCATGTCTCAAAATCTCTCTCGGATGGAACGATCCCATGTTTCTCCTGTAGGGCCGCGGGAGAAAAACACAGAATTCACCAACCGACCGACACAAAATACTCAAAAAATGTGTATATATATATATATATATATATATATATATATGTGTAGTAAAAAGGAAAAGAAAAGGAAAAAACGCAGTAATTGCAATCCAGAACACTAGTCAGTATATTTCTGCAAAACTCTGGGTGCAAACACAGCTTGTCAATTTATACATCCTACCACACAAAGAGGCATCAAAGCATGCTGTGAGAGGTACATGTCCTATCAAATGCATAGCCCATTCCTCCAAATGGAGATAAAACTAGGCAAAGGATATACTTACTCTCCCAGAGGCAAAAGAATGTTGGGAAATTCCAAAAGTGGGGATCAAGGTTCCTGAACCCAAAATTTGTCTCCACTATATGTTCGGCTCAATTCCAGACAAGGGGAGCCTTCAAAGAAAGAGTCCCCGATAGTGTAGTAATGTGTCTCCACTGAATGGAGCACCCCTTCTACGAGGGGGCTCCAGGAGACTGCCGCCGGTCACGGACCTCGGCGTCCTAGAAATGGGCGCCAGCGCGGAGGACGGAGACAGCCGTACTCTCCTTCTGGGACTTGGCTTCCCGCCCAAAGACCCTCTGCCTCATGTGCTCTCGGCTTTTATACCCTATCCCATGATGCACCTCTCTGTGTGCCAACCCACTGGGACAGTTACAAAAGCCTGTGTATCTTTGGCCAGACTTCATCCACTGTCCAACAGGCCTCTCTATTGGATACAGTGGGAACACTCCCTCAGACCAGATGAATACACACTGGGCATAATGAGCAGGCCTAACTATCAATCAGGCTCCCCTGATAAGCAGAGAGAGCAGACTATGTTTTACCTGTTGCTCCCTTGTTAAGCAGGCAGAGCAAACTGTTCTCCCTGCCTAGCACCTATCTAAGAGGGTGCTACATTTCATTAGTCGAGGTCTTCCCCCTTCCACCAGGTGCATTTGTTGACCGCGGTACTAATATCTGTGTCCTTATTGGGAAGTGGAATATACAGCTTGGTATCTTTTTTTTTACAGCCAGCTGCCTAGTAAAAGTGATCTGGGGGGCTCTACAGTTGTCCAATCACTTTTTTGGTACTGAGAAGGGCCACCCAACCCCTTCTGCCCCCTTGGAGTTTTACCTCCAGATAGCCCAGGATCCCAGTAAACTGCACAGGGGAGCTGGAGGAGCAAACATTTCCTGATTTCTGTGACTAATGAAACCAGAAGCAATGATGATTCTGTCACTTCTGGTTTCAGAGTTGTCATTCCCCCAGCCAGGGAAACAGCTAAGCTGTGCTTGTTTAACAGCTTTGGAGGTGCATTTGAAGGTTGAATTCAAATGGGGGTCTAATAGATCTCTGATGTCTCTGTAAGGGTACCTGCCACCTGTCCAAAGCTTGTTAGCTCCCTTGTGATAGCAATTAAGTTAAATGAAAGAAAAAAAAATGAATAAAGCATAAAAAAAATGTCAACAAAATGAATAAAAATAATTTCCAAAATATAAAAGCATCCTGCCCCACGCATATAGAAAAATGCAAACTTACATAGGTCCGGTACATGTATATAAACAGCAATTACATCACTTACCTGTATGTGAGAGCATTTGTTCTAGGGCCATAACTTATGTGTAGCACCCTCTAGTGTGCCACTAGTATTAGTGCAGGTAAATTTAAGTTATGACTCATGCTTAGTTTGTGAGTCAGAAATTGGTTTAAGGTTACTGCAGGTCAGTCTGGATGGCTCCACAGAGGTAGGTTTCTGGTACTTCCCTCTGGATCTAGAAGTTTGGAGAAACTTCTATAAGTTAGTGGGAGGAGGCCAGAAGGGTCTGGTCTGCATACTTAGCCAATACAATAACCAGGCAGAATGTCCTGGAAGGGTGGCTCTTAATATGGTGGAGCCATGCCAAGCAGGGGAGTCAGGTGGAAGATGGAGTGCTGAGGAGGCAGTTGGTGGCCTATGAGGGGACCTCTATGGGGGGGGGTGCTCTGCTTCAAGGCTAAGCTCGGACTGGCTTGGGAAAATCCTCTCAATGTCTCAGTTTGAGGAGGAATCTTGACTAAGGAGCAGCAGGGAGCAAAGAGAACAGAGTACATCAGCACACCCAGGAATTCACAAGTGGAGGAACTGCCACATGTAGCAAGCTTTCAGGAGGACAGCGCTGTGCCTAAACCTTTGTATACCTTGCCCTGGGAGATCTTCGATTCAGCCAGCTGGGCTGATGGACAAGCAGTTAGGAGGGCTGGTAGTGCCTGCAGGCAGTAGAGCTGGGAACAGTTCTATAGAGGAGAGGAGATACTCCTGTATGCAGTTTACAACATACTGTGCTATTTTCTAGAGGGGACTGAGGGCTCCTAGTCCTCAAGGAACTTTTGCTTTTGACCACGAAGGACGGATGGTGTCCAGGAAGGAGGACAGTTCAGGATTTTGGACATAGGAAGGAATTTGTCCCTATTCATTGTACTGGTCAAGTTGGGCATCCTATAACCCCTTGGCCCCATACAACTTATTACCCCTAATATAACAACAAAACCAAGCTCAGAAATTCATTTTTGTGTCCAGATGCGAGTGGAAAATGCTTGCTGCCTGAACTTTGGCGCCAAACTTTGGTACTTAAAAATCTCCATAGGTAACACTTTAAATTTTTTTACAGGTTACCTGTTTAGAGTTACAGAGCAGGTCTTGGGCTAGAATCATTACCCTTGCTTTAATGTTCACAGTGCCTCACATGTGTGGTTCCAATGCCGTTTACATATGCGGGTGCGATATACATATGCATTCGCTTCTGCATGCAAGCACATGCATTCGCTTCTGCATGCAAGCACACGGGGACGGGGGCACTTTCATTTTTTTTATTGTTTATTTTACATTTAATTTTATATTTTGACACTTTCCCATTACATTTTTTTTTTTTTTACTTTTATTCCTATTACAAGGAATGTAAACATCCCTTGTAATAAGAATAGGGAATGACAGGTCCTCTTTACAGAGAGATCTGGGGTCTATAAGTCCCCACATCTCTCTTCTAGGCTGGAAAGCCTAAATAAAAAAAAATAAATAAAAGAACGATTTCGGCTTCCCAGCTGAGGCAACAGCGGAGGCAATGGCAGTGTTGCAACTGCCGAAGGCCAGACATGACGTCATAATGTCGCGTCCAGCCTCCAAAGGTCAAAGAGATGACCGGGGACCATCTGGTCCTTGGTCAGCTCAATAGAAAATGGCCACCCCCAGATGTCCCCTCCTGCCGTCTGTAAAAACAGCCCCTATCATTGTTTTTACAGTGCAGGGAATCGCTGGCTGAAAAAGAACATATCTGAATGATGCCTGCAGCTGCACCTATCATTCAGATATCCCCAGTCAAAGTCCACAAGGCCATATGACGTCGTTGGATGGGAAGTGGTTAAATACAATTGTAACCCAACCAAAAGTTAATTCCTTTTTAATGCTCTGTTTTTTGCCTAGCCTAATACTTTATATACCCTAAACCCAGTGTAGCCAGTGTAGCCGGGACCGGACTGCCATTATCTGAAAGTGCAGACTCACCTTCTGTTCCTTCAGATTGTCTTTGTATCGCTCTGGTGTTGGTGTCGGGATTAAATCATCATATTGCAGAGACTGGGAAACGGCATTGTGGGACTTGTAGTCTTCTGTAAAGCTATGACAATGCGGCTGGATTGTTTAAGAACTATCTTTCCCAGCAAGCTTTGGATTACAGAGGAGCATCTTGGGAGAGGCTATAAAGGGATAGGCTTAACAGGCTTGGGGCCTCTTGCTTCCCGAGACCCATCGTGTGCACATTGGTCTGCAGTGCAGAGAGAGAGACAGCAGACTATGGCCTACTGCACACCGCCCATCTGCCTGCAGACTCAGCCCTGGCGGTTTATCCAGGATCTAGTTGACTAAGACAATTTTACAAGTTCATCTTCTGAGTAAAGTTAAAAGCAAAGCAATTACACAGAGCAGGTAAATAACATGTTTGTTATAACCGCTTTAACAGGTGACTGTTCTTGGCTTTTATAATACAATACTATACTAACTTTACAAAGTGTGCAATAATTAACTCATAACATGATGATGAATAGAGATGGGCCTAACAAACATGGTTTGGTTCGCACTAGAACTCTCGAACATCACAAACGTTTGGACTCAAACCCCGAACCCCATTAAAGTCTTTGGAACCCAAATTTGAAAAATCAAAAGTGCCCATTTTGAAGCCTTATATGCAATGTATTCAGTGTTGGGGTAGTTACTCAAAAAATGTAATTAGTTACTAGTTACTAGTTACTTCTGTAAATTGTAATGAGATTACTTTACTAGTTACTGCATTTGAAAAGTAACTTCACTACTTATTACTTTACTTTCCTCTTTATTAATTGAGCGTGTAGAAGAAGATACATGACACTCTTTCTGCATAGAGTTTATTGTATAAACACAGGCTTTGGGAAACATGAGAACAAAACCTGAAAAAACTGAAGTGCAACAAAAAGTCATAAACTTCATCCCTCTCTATTCTTCGAAATAACGATTGTATCGCACGGCTTGAATAACGCAGGAAAGCGTGTTCCTATAGCCTAGTAAAGTAGTGTAGTTACCTCCTATAGCCTAGTAAAGTGGTATAGTTACCAATATTAGTATTGTAACTAGGGTTGAGCGGACACCTAGATGTCCGTGTTCGACGGGTTCGGCCGAACTTTAAAAAAAAGTCCGGGTCCGTGTCCCGGACTTTTACCGAACTTTTCCCGGACACCGAACCCCATTGAAGTCAATGGGGACCCGAACTTTAAGGCACTAAAATGGCTCTAAAACACCAAAGGAAAGGGCTAGAGTGCTGCAAATGGCAGCAAAACGTAATTAAGAGCATGGCAAGTGCTCTGCAAACAAATGTGGATAGGGAAATAACTTAAAACAACAAAAAAAAACAGAAAAATAAAACAATGTTCTTCTTCATCTCTGAAGGACGAGGCCCATATGGAGTAGGAGGGAGGTTGAGGTGGTGGTGGATGTGGCGGTGACATAGGCGTGCGCACAGGGTGTGCTGGGTGTGCCTGGGCACACCCTAATCACCTAGGGCACATAGCATTGCCAGTGAGGAGATGGGAAAGATCTCCCTGGGACCTGCTCTGCTCTATTTCTCCTTGCCTACAGGTACATGGCCCCGATACATTACTCTCCCTGCTGGCAAACACATGCATGTGTATTTCAACTTTGGGGTGCACACCTTAATGCAATAGGCTGCGCACACCTATGGGCGGTGTAGGTGGAAGCGGCGGTGGAGGAGGACCAGGGCCGGATTAACAGCATCATGGGCTTGGTGCTGAGGATTTTGAAGGGCCTTAAGGGCCGTGCCTTGCCATGCACCCAGAGGAGGAAGGGTGCAGCCATGCATGCCTAATTCAACATGGGATGCTGTCTCTGAAGCCCATAAACACATCCATGCATCGCCAACTGTCCCTCCTTGTCCGGCCTTCACGCTGTGTGGGGAGGTTCTGAGGGTGCTGCCTGGGGAAGCGAGCATAGAAGCCAGACTTCTGTGTTTACAAGTGACAGAAGAGCGGTAACAGTGAATATGGCCAACCCGGGGCCTATATAAAAGGTAGGGGCCTGGAGCTGCAGCTCCAATAGCCCCTACATTAATCTGGCCCTGAGGAGGAGGACGAGGTAGCCAACACTGCTTCTTTTCAAAAATTTTAAATGAGGGTACACCCCAAAAGAGTGAGAAAGAGCAAAAATGGAACAATGGGTGGGTAAGGTCGGTATCCATTGCTATTCTGCATAAGGTACGGAAAAGTCCCGTGGGATCCATGCCTGGTTCATTTTAATGAACGTGAGCTTGTCCACATTGTCTCTGGACAGGCGGCTGCGCTTGTCTGTTATAACGCCCCCAGCTGTGCTAAATACCCGTTCAGATAATACACTGGCTGCAGGGCACGCCAGCACCTCCAAGGCGTAAAGGGCAAGCTCAGGCCATGTGCCCAATTTGGAGACCCAGAAGTTGAAGGGGGCAGACCCGTCATTCACTACATGTAGGCGTGTGCACACATACTGCTCCACCATGTTGGTAAAATGCTGCCTCCTGCTAAGACGTTCCATCTGAGCTGCTGGTGCTGCTGTTTGTTGTGGCGTGCTGACAAAGCTTTTCCACATTTCGGCCATGCTAACCCTGCCTTCTGAGGTGCTGGCGGTGCCCTGGTTGCGTTGGCGACCTCCTCCTCCTCCTCCTCTGCCTTGTGCTTCCACTGTGGCCCCGCTGTCAGATGGGAATGCCAGCAGCATGGCGTCTACCAGCGTGCGCTTGTACTCGCGCATCTTGCGATCGCGCTCCAGTGAGTGAATTAAGGACGGTACGTTGTCCTTGTAACGGGGATCCAGCAGCGTGGCCACCCAGTAATCAGCACAAGTTAGAATGTGGGCAACTCGGCGGTCGTTGTGGAGACACTGCAGCATGTAATCGCTCATGTGTGCCAGGCTGCCCAGAGGCGACGAAAGGCTGTCCTCTGTGGGAGGTGTATCGTCCGTGTCCTCTGTATCCCCCCAGCCACGCACCAGTGATGGCCATGAGCTGGCCTGGGTGCCACCCTGCTGTGAACATGGTTCCATCTCCTCCTCCAGCTCCTCCTCCTCCTCATCCTCCTCATCCTCCAGAACTGTGCCCCTGCTGGACAATTGTGTCCCTGGCGTTTGTGTGTGCAGGAACCCACCCTCGGAGCCCCTTGCGAATGACTGCCCTGAAAGCCTTTGAAATGTTACCTCTTCATCCTCCTCCTCCTCCTCCTCATCCTGTGCCACATCCTCTTCCATCATCGCCCAAATTGTTTTTTCAAGGAGGCATAGAAGTGGGATAGTTAAGCTGAGAATGGCGTCATTGCCACTGGCCATGTTGGTGGAGTACCCAAAACAGCGCAACAAGGCACAATATATGCAAATGTCAAATATGCAAACTATGCCGCAATTTAATGTTTTTTACACCAAAAGGGTGTGTATTGAATAGCGGAATAGGATAAAAAACTGTGTATCTCACACGTACAAACACAGACTAGGCCCGATTAAATTTTTTCCTACCCTAAAGGGAGGATGATGAAGAGGAGTATGGAACATGCAGCACCCTCAAATCTTCAGAAGTATGAGATGAACCCCAAAAACTTGGAAAGGTGGATCTCTCTCACACGTACCAACACAGACTATCCCCCAATTTAACTGATCCCCAAAGGTTTTTGATTAAATAGCGGAATAGAAAATATGATCCAAAAAAAGTGTATGTATATCACACGTACACAACCACACTAGGCCCCAATTACTATTGTTTGTACCCCTAAAAGGCTAGATGAGGAGTAGGGGGGGTATGGAACAGGCAGCACCCTCAAACCTTCAGAAGTATGAGATGAACCCCAACAACTTGGAAAGGTGGATCTCTCTCACACGTACCAACACAGACTATCCCCCAATTTAACTGATCCCCAAAGGTTTTTGATTAAATAGCGGAATAGAAAATATGATCCAAAAAAAGTGTATGTATATCACACGTACACAACCACACTAGGCCCCAATTACTATTGTTTGTACCCCTAAAAGGCTAGATGAGGAGTAGGGGGGGTATGGAACAGGCAGCACCCTCAAACCTTCAGAAGTATGAGATGAACCCCAACAACTTGGAAAGGTGGATCTCTCTCACACGTACCAACACAGACTATCCCCCAATTTAACTGATCCCCAAAGGTTTTTGATTAAATAGCGGAATAGAAAATATGATCCAAAAAAAGTGTATGTATATCACACGTACACAACCACACTGGGCCCCAATTACTATTGTTTGTACCCCTAAAAGGCTAGATGAGGAGTAGGGGGAGTATGGAACAGGCAGCACCCTCAAACCTTCAGAAGTATGAGATGAACCCCAACAACTTGGAAAGGTGGATCTCTCTCACACGTACCAACACAGACTATCCCCCAATTTAACTGATCCCCAAAGGTTTTTGATTAAATAGCGGAATAGAAAATAAGATCCAAAAAAAGTGTATGTATATCACACGTACACAACCACACTAGGCCCCAATTACTATTGTTTGTACCCCTAAAAGGCTAGATGAGGAGTAGGGGGGTATGGAACAGGCAGCACCCTCAAACCTTCAGAAGTATGAGATGAACCCCAACAACTTGGAAAGGTGGATCTCTCTCACACGTACCAACACAGACTATCCCCCAATTTAACTGATCCCCAAAGGTTTTTGATTAAATAGCGGAATAGAAAATATGATCCAAAAAAAGTGTATGTATATCACACGTACACAACCACACTAGGCCCCAATTACTATTGTTTGTACCCCTAAAAGGCTAGGAGTAGGGGGAGTATGGAACAGGCAGCACCCTCAAACCTTCAGAAGTATGAGATGAACCCCAACAACTTGGAAAGGTGGATCTCTCTCACACGTACCAACACAGACTATCCCCCAATTTAACTGATCCCCAAAGGTTTTTGATTAAATAGCGGAATAGAAAATATGATCCAAAAAAAGTGTATGTATATCACACGTACACAACCACACTAGGCCCCAATTACTATTGTTTGTACCCCTAAAAGGCTAGATGAGGAGTAGGGGGGGTATGGAACAGGCAGCACCCTCAAACCTTCAGAAGTATGAGATGAACCCCAACAACTTGGAAAGGTGGATCTCTCTCACACGTACCAACACAGACTATCCCCCAATTTAACTGATCCCCAAAGGTTTTTGATTAAATAGCGGAATAGAAAATATGATCCAAAAAAAGTGTATGTATATCACACGTACACAACCACACTGGGCCCCAATTACTATTGTTTGTACCCCTAAAAGGCTAGATGAGGAGTAGGGGGAGTATGGAACAGGCAGCACCCTCAAACCTTCAGAAGTATGAGATGAACCCCAACAACTTGGAAAGGTGGATCTCTCTCACACGTACCAACACAGACTATCCCCCAATTTAACTGATCCCCAAAGGTTTTTGATTAAATAGCGGAATAGAAAATATGATCCAAAAAAAGTGTATGTATATCACACGTACACAACCACACTAGGCCCCAATTACTATTGTTTGTACCCCTAAAAGGCTAGATGAGGAGTAGGGGGGGTATGGAACAGGCAGCACCCTCAAACCTTCAGAAGTATGAGATGAACCCCAACAACTTGGAAAGGTGGATCTCTCTCACACGTACCAACACAGACTATCCCCCAATTTAACTGATCCCCAAAGGTTTTTGATTAAATAGCGGAATAGAAAATATGATCCAAAAAAAGTGTATGTATATCACACGTACACAACCACACTAGGCCCCAATTACTATTGTTTGTACCCCTAAAAGGCTAGGAGTAGGGGGAGTATGGAACAGGCAGCACCCTCAAACCTTCAGAAGTATGAGATGAACCCCAACAACTTGGAAAGGTGGATCTCTCTCACACGTACCAACACAGACTATCCCCCAATTTAACTGATCCCCAAAGGTTTTTGATTAAATAGCGGAATAGAAAATATGATCCAAAAAAAGTGTATGTATATCACACGTACACAACCACACTAGGCCCCAATTACTATTGTTTGTACCCCTAAAAGGCTAGGAGTAGGGGGAGTATGGAACAGGCAGCACCCTCAAACCTTCAGAAGTATGAGATGAACCCCAACAACTTGGAAAGGTGGATCTCTCTCACACGTACCAACACAGACTATCCCCCAATTTAACTGATCCCCAAAGGTTTTTGATTAAATAGCGGAATAGAAAATATGATCCAAAAAAAGTGTATGTATATCACACGTACACAACCACACTAGGCCCCAATTACTATTGTTTGTACCCCTAAAAGGCTAGATGAGGAGTAGGGGGGGTATGGAACAGGCAGCACCCTCAAACCTTCAGAAGTATGAGATGAACCCCAACAACTTGGAAAGGTGGATCTCTCTCACACGTACCAACACAGACTATCCCCCAATTTAACTGATCCCCAAAGGTTTTTGATTAAATAGCGGAATAGAAAATATGATCCAAAAAAAGTGTATGTATATCACACGTACACAACCACACTAGGCCCCAATTACTATTGTTTGTACCCCTAAAAGGCTAGATGAGGAGTAGGGGGGGTATGGAACAGGCAGCACCCTCAAATCTTCAGAAGTATGAGATGAACCCCAAAAACTTGGAAAGGTGGATCTCTCTCACACGTACCAACACAGACTATCCCCCAATTTAACTGATCCCCAAAGGTTTTTGATTAAATAGCGGAATAGAAAATATGATCCAAAAAAAGTGTATGTATATCACACGTACACAACCACACTAGGCCCCAATTACTATTGTTTGTACCCCTAAAAGGCTAGATGAGGAGTAGGGGGGGTATGGAACAGGCAGCACCCTCAAACCTTCAGAAGTATGAGATGAACCCCAACAACTTGGAAAGGTGGATCTCTCTCACACGTACCAACACAGACTATCCCCCAATTTAACTGATCCCCAAAGGTTTTTGATTAAATAGCGGAATAGAAAATATGATCCAAAAAAAGTGTATGTATATCACACGTACACAACCACACTAGGCCCCAATTACTATTGTTTGTACCCCTAAAAGGCTAGATGAGGAGTAGGGGGAGTATGGAACAGGCAGCACCCTCAAACCTTCAGAAGTATGAGATGAACCCCAACAACTTGGAAAGGTGGATCTCTCTCACATGTACCAACACAGACTATCCCCCAATTTAACTGATCCCCAAAGGTTTTTGATTAAATAGCGGAATAGAAAATATGATCCAAAAAAAGTGTATGTATATCACACGTACACAACCACACTAGGCCCCAATTACTATTGTTTGTACCCCTAAAAGGCTAGATGAGGAGTAGGGGGGGTATGGAACAGGCAGCACCCTCAAACCTTCAGAAGTATGAGATGAACCCCAACAACTTGGAAAGGTGGATCTCTCTCACACGTACCAACACAGACTATCCCCCAATTTAACTGATCCCCAAAGGTTTTTGATTAAATAGCGGAATAGAAAATATGATCCAAAAAAAGTGTATGTATATCACACGTACACAACCACACTAGGCCCCAATTACTATTGTTTGTACCCCTAAAAGGCTAGGAGTAGGGGGAGTATGGAACAGGCAGCACCCTCAAACCTTCAGAAGTATGAGATGAACCCCAACAACTTGGAAAGGTGGATCTCTCTCACACGTACCAACACAGACTATCCCCCAATTTAACTGATCCCCAAAGGTTTTTGATTAAATAGCGGAATAGAAAATATGATCCAAAAAAAGTGTATGTATATCACACGTACACAACCACACTAGGCCCCAATTACTATTGTTTGTACCCCTAAAAGGCTAGATGAGGAGTAGGGGGGGTATGGAACAGGCAGCACCCTCAAACCTTCAGAAGTATGAGATGAACCCCAACAACTTGGAAAGGTGGATCTCTCTCACACGTACCAACACAGACTATCCCCCAATTTAACTGATCCCCAAAGGTTTTTGATTAAATAGCGGAATAGAAAATATGATCCAAAAAAAGTGTATGTATATCACACGTACACAACCACACTGGGCCCCAATTACTATTGTTTGTACCCCTAAAAGGCTAGATGAGGAGTAGGGGGAGTATGGAACAGGCAGCACCCTCAAACCTTCAGAAGTATGAGATGAACCCCAACAACTTGGAAAGGTGGATCTCTCTCACACGTACCAACACAGACTATCCCCCAATTTAACTGATCCCCAAAGGTTTTTGATTAAATAGCGGAATAGAAAATATGATCCAAAAAAAGTGTATGTATATCACACGTACACAACCACACTGGGCCCCAATTACTATTGTTTGTACCCCTAAAAGGCTAGATGAGGAGTAGGGGGAGTATGGAACAGGCAGCACCCTCAAACCTTCAGAAGTATGAGATGAACCCCAACAACTTGGAAAGGTGGATCTCTCTCACACGTACCAACACAGACTATCCCCCAATTTAACTGATCCCCAAAGGTTTTTGATTAAATAGCGGAATAGAAAATATGATCCAAAAAAAGTGTATGTATATCACACGTACACAACCACACTAGGCCCCAATTACTATTGTTTGTACCCCTAAAAGGCTAGATGAGGAGTAGGGGGGGTATGGAACAGGCAGCACCCTCATACCTTCAGAAGTATGAGATGAACCCCAACAACTTGGAAAGGTGGATCTCTCTCACACGTACCAACACAGACTATCCCCCAATTTAACTGATCCCCAAAGGTTTTTGATTAAATAGCGGAATAGAAAATATGATCCAAAAAAAGTGTATGTATATCACACGTACACAACCACACTAGGCCCCAATTACTATTGTTTGTACCCCTAAAAGGCTAGATGAGGAGTAGGGGGAGTATGGAACAGGCAGCACCCTCAAATCTTCAGAAGTATGAGATTGTGTTCACTGTACCCCACAAAGATTGAGTTCACTGCACCCCACAATGATTGTGTTCACTGCACCCCACAAAGATTGTGTTCACTGCACCTCACAAAGATTGTGTTCACTGTACCCCCCAAAGATTGTGTTCACTGCACCCCACAAAGATTCTGTTCACTGTACCCCACAAAGATTGTGTTCACTGCACCCTAAAAGGATGTTGTTCACTGCACCCCACAAAGATTGTGTTCACTGCACCCTAAAAGGATGTTGTTCACTGCACCCCAAAAAGATTGTGTTCACTGTACCCCCCCAAAGATTGTGTTCACTGCACCCCACAAAGATTGTGTTCACTGCACCCCAAAAAGATTGTGTTCACTGTACCCCCCAAAGATTGTGTTCACTGCACCCCAAAAAGATTGTGTTCACTGTACCCCCCAAAGATTGTGTTCACTGCACCCCACAAAGATTCTGTTCACTGTACCCCACAAAGATTGTGTTCACTGCACCCCAAAAAGATTGTGTTCACTGTACCCCCCCAAAGATTGTGTTCACTGCACCCCACAAAGATTCTGTCCACTGCACCCCACAAAGGATTTTGTTCACTGCACCCCAAAAAGATTGTGTTCACTGCACCCCAAAAAGGATTTTGATCACTGCACCCCAAAAAGGATGTTGTTCACTGCACCCCAAAAATGATTTTGTTCACTCCACCCCAAAAAGATTGTGTTCACTGCACCCCACAAAGATTGTGTTCACTGCACCCCAAAAAGATTGTGTTCACTGTACCCCCCAAAGATTGTGTTCACTGCACCCCACAAAGATTCTGTTCACTGTACCCCACAAAGATTGTGTTCACTGCACCCCAAAAAGATTGTGTTCACTGCACCCCAAAAAGGATGTTGTTCACTGCACCCCACAAAGATTGTGTTCACTGCACCCTAAAAGGATGTTGTTCACTGCACCCCAAAAAGATTGTGTTCACTGTACCCCCCCAAAGATTGTGTTCACTGCACCCCACAAAGATTGTGTTCACTGCACCCCAAAAAGATTGTGTTCACTGTACCCCCCAAAGATTGTGTTCACTGCACCCCAAAAAGATTGTGTTCACTGTACCCCCTAAAGATTGTGTTCACTGCACCCCACAAAGATTCTGTTCACTGTACCCCACAAAGATTGTGTTCACTGCACCCCAAAAAGATTGTGTTCACTGTACCCCCCCAAAGATTGTGTTCACTGCACCCCACAAAGATTCTGTTCACTGCACCCCACAAAGGATTTTGTTCACTGCACCCCAAAAAGATTGTGTTCACTGCACCCCAAAAAGGATTTTGATCACTGCACCCCAAAAAGGATGTTGTTCACTGCACCCCAAAAATGATTTTGTTCACTCCACCCCAAAAAGATTGTGTTCACTGCACCCCACAAAGATTGTGTTCACTGCACCCCAAAAAGATTGTGTTCACTGTACCCCCCAAAGATTGTGTTCACTGCACCCCACAAAGATTCTGTTCACTGTACCCCACAAAGATTGTGTTCACTGCACCCCAAAAAGATTGTGTTCACTGCACCCCAAAAAGGATGTTGTTCACTGCACCCCAAAAAGGATGTTGTTCACTCCACCCCAAAAAGATTGTGTTCACTGCACCCCACAAAGATTGTGTTCACTGCACCCCAAAAAGATTGTGTTCACTGCACCCCAAAAATGATTTTGTTCACTGCACCCCAAAAAGGATTTTGTTCACTGCACCCCAAAAAGGATGTTGTTCACTCCACCCCAAAAAGATTGTGTTCACTGCACCCCAAAAAGATTGTGTTCACTGCACCCCACAAAGGATTTTGTTCACTGCACCCCAAAAAGATTGTGTTCACTGCACCCCAAAAAGGATGTTGTTCACTGCACCCCAAAAAGGATTTTGTTCACTGCACCCCAAAAAGATTGTGTTCACTGCACCCCACAAAGGATTTTGTTCACTGCACCCCAAAAAGATTTTGTTCACTGCACCCCAAAAAGATTTTGTTCACTGCACCCCAAAAAGATTGTGTTCACTGCAGCCCAAAAAGATTGTGTTCACTGCAGCCCAAAAAGATTGTGTTCACTGCAGCCCAAAAAGATTGTGTTCACTGCAGCTCACACACAGAAAAATGGATGTGGATCACTGACACCTGCCTATCTCCAATCCCACACCACACAGCAATATCGATTGTAGTTTGTAGAACACAGTTTCCCTAAAATTCAGCAGACTCTGTCCCTAACAGGATTGAGAAGAGATCGTAGATCAGGATTGAGTGCAGATTCACCCCACCCCCCACACAGCAATATCGATTGTAGTTTGTAGAAGACACTGACCCTATAATTCAGCAGACTCTATCCCTAAAATGCCTACAACTCGCCCTGCCTAAACACTCCGACCTGTCCCTCAATTCTATCCGGACACAAATGGTTTTTTCCTGCCTATCTTTCCCTAATCAGCAGCCAGCACGTTGATGTGTGCTCTGTCCCTTAGCTAAGCAGCAGAATGACGCTGCTGCGGCGGCTGCCTCGAACTTATAAAGACTTGGTCACATGCTTCAGACGGCCAATCACAGCTACTAAGACATTTGCAGGCATGGCTGGGATGGCTTAAGGCACACCAGTTAAACGATTGTTGATTGGCTGTTGAAAGCCCGCCATGAAAAGAGCGCCAAAGCATGCAAAACCCGGAAATAAAACGACCGAACACGGATTTTTACCCGAACATACAGTAAAGTGTCCGTGTCCGTGTTCGGGTAAAAAAAATCCAATTATTCGGTACGAACACGAATAATACAGTCCGTGTTCGCTCAACACTAATTGTAACTAGTTACATTACTTAGTTACCAAAAAAAGTAATGTAGTTACTGTAATCAGTTACTTTGTAACTAGTTACCCCCAACACTGAATGTATTGGCCATAAAGGGGTAAGGAGGTTTGAGTCCTGCTCTGGGGGACATGCATAAATGTAATTTTTTTTTTTTTTTTTTTTAATCATTTTTACAGGAGAAGTGATTTTAATGATGCTTAAAGTGAAACAATAAAAATGAAAGATTCCTTTAACTATAGTGCCTAGGGGGTCCCCGTAGTTTGCCTGTAAAGTGGCACATCGGTACCAAGTATAGATCCTGCTGCAGCAAAACTGAAATTTATAAAGAAAAGAAAATTATTTAAATTTTTTCCGGCAATACAAAAATGTTAAAAAAAAAAAAGAAGTTGGGGTCCCCGGAAACCATTCCAGGCCCTTTGGGCGCTCGCAACAAAGGCTAACCGCTCACTGCAGGCTCCGCCACTTAACTGTTCTTATATAGGTAAGGGGCGGGGCCACCTGGCAATGTCACCTGGTGGCACCATCTCCTATGTGACGTCACTGACTAGTGCATGCTAGGTCGGTGATGTCACAAGGGGGTGGTGCCACTAGGTCATGTTGCCAGGTGGCCCCACCCATTACCTATATAGGAACTGTCAAATGGCAGAGCCTGCAGTGAGCAGTTAGCCTTTGTTGTGGGCGGAGCTTTTTTTCTTTTTTATTGGTCTGGCAGCGGTGTCAGTGTCGTGATTGACGATGGATCTACATTGGAGGACGTTGTGTTTTTTTTTTAATAAAGGAATTGTCAAAAACTGCCTCCTGTCTTTATTTGTTTTTGACACAAATTCACATTTGGTGAATGGGTAGGGGTACAATGTACCCCATACTCATTCTCATAGGGGGGGGGGCAGGATCTAGGAGCCCCTTGTTAAAGGGAGCTTCCAGATTCCAAAAAGCCTGCAGACCCCCGCGACCACAGCCCAGGTTTGTCAGGAAGCAAGGGGGTTTTTTGGTGTCTCACGCCAAGGTAATGGGACTTTATGGGCAAGTAGCGTTGATACAAAAAGGAATTAAATGATAAATATAATTAAATAAAAAGTTGAATTTATTTACAATCTTTGTAAAAAACAAAAGAATTAATATGGCATCTCAAGATGTGAGCATTGGTGTTGGGTAAAGGCCCAATGTGATAAGGGTAGAAAGAGAGGATTCTAGGTGAATCCGTGACAATTGTGATAACTTGTGACAGGTTTGTCAGGAAGAGGCATGTGGCCTGGTATGGTTCAGGAGGGGGGGGGGGGGCGCTTGCTCCCCCTCCCCCCTTTCCTGGCCTGCCAGGCTGAAGGCATCTGGTATGGATTTTGGGGGAGATCCAAAACCATTTTTTTTAAATGTTGGCACGGGGGTTTCCCTAAAATCCATAACAGACCCAAAAGACCTGGTATGGATTGGGGGGGGGGGGACCTGACCCCCATGCCATTTAAAAAAAAAAAAACATTTTTCTATTGCCGGCAATGTTTTTTTTTTTTTATTCAGCTGTCAGCGGGGAAGCCCATTGACAGCTGATGACTCATCCATTGTTAAGGATGCCGCAGCCGGCTTCCCGGCCGCTCCTTAACAACCAGCTATTCCCTTTGCCATTCAGGGCTTGGAATACACTGTGCAGTGCGCAGTGTATTGTGGGTGGGCTCAGCTTGAACCATTCCCCGATCTCTAATGATGCGTGAATGGTGTCCCTAGTCTACTGCAGGCATTAGGAAGCTTTTTCTCTGTCTCCTATCCCCCAGTGATCAGTCTGTATATTGTAACTTTGTAGCAAAGCAGAGGCTGCAGCAGGGGCTAATCTGTTTCAGTTATTTGTGAATACAGCCAAAAATAGGCACCAAGATTTACATGACTGTGTAATCTCTGAGCTGGCATCCCAGTATAGAAAGTAGATAATGACCCTGAGTGATGCCTGAACAAAGATGGGGCTGTTCCTTTGAAGACATTGTCAGGGGAAGTACTATTACCTCTGTGCGAAGTAATAAATACGCGTAAGTGTTACTGTACATTTACATTACTTAGCATGCAGACAGATAATAGGAAAATATATCTCTTACCATGTCTGCAATGTTTATGGGTATCAACAGTTTACACCGCATAACAGTTTTTGCCTCCAAATGAAGAAGTAATGAAATATTAAAAACAATATAAATAAATATAAGGTCGAAATAAAAGTATAAATGAAAAAAAAAAAAAAACTTCCAAGGTGGCAACTTTGTATTTAGATTTATAGTTAGGCGTTCTGTATAATGATGATTAAAGCAACAGGTGGGACTTCATGTCTGGAGATGAAAGAATATGTGCATTGTGACCGAGAAAATGAAGATGAAATATTAATATTATTTACTTTCATGAGCCTACTGAGGAATATAAGAAATGAAGAGGAGGGTGATTTTTTACAATATGTTTTATGCTGTAATAGTGGAAAGGTTGAAGGATGATATTAATATAGTGGTGGAGAAACAATGCAAACATAGGGAAAGAAATAGCGTACAGACCAACAATAGGGTAAGTAATTGTGTATAAAGTAATAATACATACAGACCAACAATAGGGTAAGAAATACTGTATATGAAAGTATAATACATACAAACCAACAATAAGGTAAGTAATTCCGTACGTTAAAGTATAATACATACAGACTAACAATAGGGTAAGTAATTGTGTATAAAGAAAATAATAATACATACAGACCAACAATAGGGTAAGTAATTGTGTATAAAGAAAGTAATAATACATACAGACCAACAATAGGGTAAGTAATTGTGTATAAAGAAAGTAATAATGCATACAGACCAACAATAGGGTAAGAAATACTGTATATGAAAATATAATAAATACAAACCAACAATAGGGAAATAAATTCTATACATTAAAGTATAATACATACAGACTAACAATAGGGTAAGTAATTGTGTATAAAGAAAGTAATAATACATACAGACCAAAAATAGGTTAAGTAATTCCGTATATGAAAGTATAATACATACAAACCAACAATAGGGAAAGAAATTCTATACGTTAAGGTATAATACATACAGGCTAACAATAGGGTAAGTAATTGTGTATAAAGAAAGTAAAAATACATACAGACCAAAAATAGGTTAAGTAATTCCGTATATGAAAGTATAATACATACAGACTAACAATAGGGTAAGAAATTCTGTATGAAGAAACATAATACATACAGATTAACAATAAAGTAAGGATATGATGTTATTTTTTGGCTCTTTCTGTAATCAAGGGAGCGTTGATCATTCGTCTTAGTCTGTTCAGGGTTTCACAGGCTGGGAGTTCAATTGCTTCTCCCTGCCTCTGGAAGAAACTTCCATAACTTAGGGAGGGGGACTCTGGTCTGGAGAAGGACTGCATCTCACTCACTGGACTGCATCTGGAGGAAGCTGGAAGGTGGCTACTGTTCTGGTGACTTGTGAGTAAGGACCTGAAGTGGATACATGTTATTCTGCAATGTCCTGGAAGTTGTAGTAGGTACCAGTGGTCGTACGTTGTCTGTATAGAAAGTGTTGAAAGATGAAAGATGGTGTTTAGCTGTGAGGTCCTAGCCTGCACAGAACGTTACCTCATGGGCTTTAGCTGTGAGGTCCTAGCCTGTACAGAAAGTTACCTCAAGGTCTTTAGCTGTAAGGGCCTAGCTTGTACAGAAAGTTACCTCATGGACTACAGCTGTGAGGTCCTAGCTTGTACAGAAAGTTACCTCTTGGTCTTCAGCTGAGAGGTCGTATTCTATACAGAAACTTACCTCATGGTCTTCAGCTGTGAGGTCCTAGATTGTACAGAAAGTTACCTCTTGGTCTTTAGCTGAGAGGTCTTAGTCTATACAGAAAGTTAACTCATGTTCTTCAGCTGTGAGGTCCTAGCCTGTACAGAAATTGACCTCATTGTTTATAGCTGTGAGGTCCTAGCCTGTACATAAAGTTACCTCATGGGCTTCATCTGTGAGGTCTTAGCCTGTATAGAAAGTTACCACAGGTCTTTAGCTGTGAGGTCCTAGTCCGTACAGAAAGTTAACTCATAGTCTTCATCTGTGAGGTCCTAGCATGTACAGAAAGTCACCTCATGGTCTACAGCTATAAAGTCCTAGCCTGTGCAGAAAGTTACCTCATGGTCTACAGCTGTGAGGTCCTAGCCTGTACAGAATCTTACCTCATGGTTTACAACTGTGAGGTCGTAGTCTGTTCAGAAAGTTGCCTCATGGTCTACAGCTGTGGGGGTTTGGACAGTCCAGCATTCACATTTACCTAAGGAGAAGATTGTCCTCTAATTGTTATCTAATCGTTTTTGGGTATCTCATGTCCTAACCCTTTTCCTGTTAAAGTTTCTGCAAGCAATAAATCCTAAAAAAACATCCTCTAGATCGTGTTATTGGAGCCAGAGTATATAGACTGGTGCTTATTGTGGTGGCCCACCAGCAGCCCCTACATACAAATAGCCCAAAAATAGGGTAAAAAAAATCAGTGTGAAGGAAGTAATAATACGTAAAGATCAAATATAGGGTAATAAATTCTATGTGAAGGAAGTAATAATATATACAGTATATATATATATATATATATATATATATATATATATATATATATATATATATATATATAAATAGGGTAAAAAATTGTATGAAGAAAGCAATATTACATAAAAACAAACAACAGGATAAGAGATTCTATGTGTCACCCCTTTCATAAAAAAAGATCTGTGTACTTATCTATTTTAATTCCAGTCCTGTAATGTGATCCAACAGCTCTTGCTTACCTGTGTTAGTGAGCAGCTGCTGCAGGGGAAAGGTGTCTGTGAGCAGCTGCTGCAGGAGAGAGGTGTCAGTGAGCAGCTGCTACAGGAGAGAGGAGTCAGTGAACAGCTGCTACTGGGGAGAGGAATCAGTGAGCAGTTGCTACAGGGAAGAGAAGTCAGTGAGCAGCTGCTACAGGGGAGAGAAGTCAGTGAGTAGCTGCTACTGGGGAGAGGAGTCAGTGATAAGCTGTTACTGGGGAGAGGAGTCTGTGAGCAGGTGCTGCAGTGGAGAGGTGTCAGTGAGCAGGTGCTGCAGGGGAGAAGTTTCAGTGAGCAGCTGCTGCAAAAGATAAATGTCTTTGAGCAGCTGATGCAGGGGAGGGGAGTCAGTGAGCAACTGCTGCAGAGGAGAGGTGTCAGTGAGCAGTTGCTGCAGTGGAGAAGAGTCAATGAGCATCAGCTTCAGGGGAGAAGTTTCAGTGAGGAGCTGCTGCAGAATAAAGATGTCTGTGATCAGGTGATGCAGGGGAGAGGTGTCAGTGAGCAGCTGCTACAGGGTAGAGGAATAAGTGAGCAGCTGTGCAGGGGAGAGGAGTCAGTGAGAAGCTGCTACAGGGGAGAGGAGTCAGTGAGAAGCTGCTACAGGGGAGAGGTGTCAGGAGAGAGGAGTCAGTGAGAAGCTGCTACAGGGGAGAGGAGTCAGTGAGAAGCTGCTACAGGGGAGAGGTGTCAGTGAGCAACTGCTACAGGAGAGAGGAGTCAGTGAGCAGCTGCTACAGGGGAGAGGAGTCAGTGAGTAGCTGCTACTGGGGAGAGGAGTCAGTGAGCAGCTGCTACAGGGGTGAGGACTCAGGAGTCCATGAGCAACTGCTACTGGGGAGAGGAGTCTGTGAGCAGGTGCTGCAGTGGAGAGGTGTCAGTGAGCAGCTGCTGCAGGGGAGAAGTTTCAGTGAGCAGCTACTGCAAAAGAGAAATGTCTGTGAGCAGCTGATGCAGGGGAGAGGAGTCAGTGAGCAGTTGCTGCAGTGGAGAAGGGTCAATGAGCAGCTGCTGCAGGGGAGAAGTTTCAGTGAGGAGCTTCTGCAGAATAAAGATGTCTGTGATCAACTGATGCAGGGGAGAGATGTCAGTGAGCAGCTGCTACAGGGGAGAGGAATGAGTGAGCAGCTGTGCAGGGAAAAGGTGCCAGTGAGCAGCTGCTGCAGGGGAGGGGTAAGTGAGCAGCTGCTGTAGGAGAGAAGAGTCAGAGAGCCGCCACTGCAGGGAAGAGGATGGAGTTCTGACAACGGCTAGGCCAGGAGAACGGAAGCCGCTGAATCACATGACCAGGCCAGATTAAAAAAAGGTAAGTACTTGGATCTTTTTTAAACAGGGTATGCAGGATAGGTAGAAGGATGGGGAAGGAACCATTTTAAGACTAGTTAGAGTTTTACCACCACTTTAAATATAAATAAGCCCACATAGGTTTTATCACTTTTTTAATCTATTATAGGCTAAAAATAAAGTTTTCGGCTGAAGTTGCAGTGATAAGTAACTCTGTCAGTTGAATCTAAGAATTCATTAGCAAGCCATGCGGCGCAGACTAAGCTGAAATTTTGGATGGGAGGGCTTGGACTGCAGCCTAGGATCTCATAACTCCCCCAGGGCCCAACACCTTCTTTTCTGCTAAAAGAGGACAAGGGGTGTTCATGCCGCAAGTGAAGAAAATAATTAGCCTTCCTGTAGTCCAACGTGCCCCCAAACGAACAGAAGATCCATTATTTTGCAGACTGCAGGAGTTTATAGCGAGCAACAGATTTGCATGGCGATGTCTGCCGGTAAAGTGCGATATGAATAATATCTATAGCGGGTTGATGTAAAATTGCCGTGTACAGCACTGTAATGGCTGCATAAGAAAAGCTGGGAGAGAGCAGTTCAAGGCTAATGACCCATTTTAGCTGGCACATTCACTGCAAGTTCTGAATATGAATTACAGTCGTATTAAGACTGCAGCAAAGACCTTGTAAAGAGTGAAGGATTCGGTTTCTTATAGAATTATACAAACCTGCATTACTTAAATTGTTATTTAGCCATCCCTTAAAACATAGGTATTATTGTGCTACGGGTTCACGCCAGACATAGGAAACAAACAATAATTTTTTTTCTCTTTATTAACACAATATTTATTCTGAAGAATGCTTCCCAATAGAAATTTGCTGTATTTGTGTTTATATATGCTTTAAAATCTGCAAAAAAAATTAACAATATGTTCATATAGCCAATGAAACAAAAACGTATTTATTGTGACTGTCTTGTGAAAAGTAAGTCCTAATAAAATATGATAGATCAGCCTTTCTCAACCTTTTCAACACAGAGGAACCATTGAAATAAATTTCTGGACTTGGGGAACCACTGCTAAAAATTAAAAATCTACAACAAATGACACATTAGTGTGACAGTCAGTGGGAAGAATGCTCCTTACTCTTGTTATCATTTATGAAGAATTACCCCCTTACAGATGGCTAAAAGGAACAATGGTATCATTGGAAACTTATCTGAGGGGCAGAAATTGCCCATTGCTCAAGGAACCCCCAGCAACCTCAGGAGGAACCCTAGGGTTCCACAGAACCCTGGTTGAGAAACCCTGTGATAAAGTCTTATTGTGTGTTAGGAAAGCCAACTACTCATATTTTTCCTATACAAGTCTCACCCAAGCTCTATTGCCATATAAATGATGTGAAGACAGAATGCCGGTGCTCAGGCCAACCAGTCCACTGTAGATAAATCCAACAAAAAGCCGGCAGCTCGGTGCTTCTTCTTAAAAGATCCCTTATTGATGCACAACAGCAAATACAATGTCCATAGATGCTAACGTGTTTCGGCCTCAGCCTTCCTCATTGCAGATAGCTAAAAGGAACAATGCTGTCATTGGAAACTTATCTGAGGGGCAGAAATTGCCCATTGCTCAAGGAACCCCCAGCAACCTCAGGAGGAACCCTAGGGTTCCACAGAACCCTGGTTGAGAAACTCTGTGATAGAGTTTTATTGTGTGTTAAGAAAGCCAACCACTCGTATTTTTCCTATACAAGACTCACCCAAGCTCTACCGCCATATAAATGATGTGAAGACAGAATGCCGGTGCTCAGGCCAACCAGTCCACTGTAGATAAATCCAACAAAAAGCCGGCAACTCGGTGCTTCTTCTTAAAAGAACCCTTATTGATGCACAACAGCAAATACAATGTCCATAGATGCTAACGTGTTTCGGCCTCAGCCTTCCTCATAGCAGATAGCTAAAAGGAACAATGCTGTCATTGGAAACTTATCTGAGGGGTCACTAATGTGGCAGTCAGTGGGAAGAATGCTCCTTACTCTTGTTATCATTTATGAAGAATTACCCCCTTACAGATAGCTAAAAGGAACAATGTTGTCATTGGAAACTTATCTGAGAGGCAGGAATTGCCCATTCCTCAAGGAACCCCTAGCAACCTCAGCAGGAACCCTAGGGTTCCACAGAACCCTGGTTGAGAAACCCTGTGATAATTTTTTTTTGTGTGTTAGGAAAGCCAACTACTCGTATTTTTCCTATACAAGACTCACCCAAGCTCTACCCCCATATAAATGATATGAAGACAGAATGCCGGTGCTCAGGCCAACCAGTCCACTGTAGATAAATCCAACAAAAAGCCGGCAGCTCGGTGCTTCTTCTTAAAAGATCCCTTATTGATGCACAACAGCAAATACAATGTCCATAGATGCTAACGTGTTTCGGCCTCAGCCTTCCTCATTGCAGATAGCTAAAAGGAACAATGCTGTCATTGGAAACTTATCTGAGGGGCAGAAATTGCCCATTGCTCAAGGAACCCCCAGCAACCTCAGGAGGAACCCTAGGGTTCCACAGAACCCTGGTTGAGAAACTCTGTGATAGAGTTTTATTGTGTGTTAAGAAAGCCAACCACTCGTATTTTTCCTATACAAGACTCACCCAAGCTCTACCGCCATATAAATGATGTGAAGACAGAATGCCGGTGCTCAGGCCAACCAGTCCACTGTAGATAAATCCAACAAAAAGCCGGCAACTCGGTGCTTCTTCTTAAAAGAACCCTTATTGATGCACAACAGCAAATACAATGTCCATAGATGCTAACGTGTTTCGGCCTCAGCCTTCCTCATAGCAGATAGCTAAAAGGAACAATGCTGTCATTGGAAACTTATCTGAGGGGTCACTAATGTGGCAGTCAGTGGGAAGAATGCTCCTTACTCTTGTTATCATTTATGAAGAATTACCCCCTTACAGATAGCTAAAAGGAACAATGTTGTCATTGGAAACTTATCTGAGAGGCAGGAATTGCCCATTCCTCAAGGAACCCCTAGCAACCTCAGCAGGAACCCTAGGGTTCCACAGAACCCTGGTTGAGAAACCCTGTGATAATTTTTTTTTGTGTGTTAGGAAAGCCAACTACTCGTATTTTTCCTATACAAGACTCACCCAAGCTCTACCCCCATATAAATGATGTGAAGACAGAATGCCGGTGCTCAGGCCAACCAGTCCACTGTAGATAAATCCAACAAAAAGCCGGCAGCTCGGTGCTTCTTCTTAAAAGATCCCTTATTGATGCACAACAGCAAATACAATGTCCATAGATGCTAACGTGTTTCGGCCTCAGCCTTCCTCATTGCAGATAGCTAAAAGGAACAATGCTGTCATTGGAAACTTATCTGAGGGGCAGAAATTGCCCATTGCTCAAGGAACCCCTAGCAACCTCAGGAGGAACCCCAGGGTTCCACAGAACACTGGTTGAGAAACCCTGTGATAACGTTTTATTGTGTGTTAAGAAAGCCAACCACTCGTATTTTTCCTATACAACACTCACCCAAGCTCTACCGCCATATAAATGATGTGAAGACAGAGTGCCAATGCTCAGGCCAACCAGTCCACTGTAGATAAATCCAACAAAAAGCCGGCAACTGGGTGCTTCTTCTTAAAAGATCCTTTATTGATGCACAACAGCAAATACAATGTCCATAGATGCTAATGCGTTTCGGCCTCAGCCTTTCTCATAGCAGATAGCTAAAAGGAACAATGCTGTCATTGGAAACTTATCTGAGGGGTCACTAATGTGACAGTCAGTGGGAAGAATGCTCCTTCCTCTTGTTATCATTGGGAAGAATTACCCCCTTACAGATAGCTAAAGGGAACAATGGTATCATTGGAAACTTATCTGAGGGGCAGAAATTGCCCATTGCTCAAGGAACCCCTAGCAACCTCAGTAGGAACCCTAGGGTTCCACGGAACCCTGCCTGAGAAACCCTGTGATAGAGTGTTTTATTGTGCGTTAAGAAAGCCAACCACTCAAATTTTTCCTATACAAGACTCACCCAAGCTCTACAGCCATATAAATGATGCGAAGACAGAGTGCTGGTGCTCAGGCCAACCAGTCCACTGTAGATAAATCCAACAAAAAGCCAGCAACTCTGTGCTTCTTCTTAACCACTTAAGCCTCGGAGGATTTGGCTGCTCAAAGACCAGGGCCTATTTTGCGATTCAGCACTGCGTGACTTTAACAGACAATTGCGCAGTCGTGCGACGCTGTACCTAAATGAAATTGATTTTCTTTTTTTCCCACAAACAGAGCTTTCTTTTGGTGGTATTTGATCACCTGTGAGATTTTTACTTTTTGCGCTATAAACGAAAAAGAGCATCAATTTTGAAAAAATAACAATATTTTTTCACATTTTTTTTATATGAAATTAGCCCCCCCCCCCCCAAAAAAAAAATGTAAAAATCAAAATTTTTTAACATTTTAGGCCAATTTGTTTTCTGCTACATATTTTTGGTAAAAAAAAATTGCAATGGGCGTATTTTGATTGGTTTGCGCAACAGTTATTGCGTTTACTAACTAAGGGAAAGATTTATGTCATTTTTATTGTTTTTTCTTTTTTTTACTAGTAATGGCGGCGATCTGCAATTTTTTTTGCAGGACTGCAACATTTCGCCGAACAGATCGGACCCCTGACTAATATTTTTGACACTTTTGGGAGTACCAGTGACATTACTACAGTAATCAGTGCTATAAATATGCACTGTTACTTTAAAAATTACACTGGCAGGGAAGGGGTTATCTTTATTAGAGATCAAGGGGTTAAGTGTGTCCCTAGGGGCGTGCTTCTAACTGTAGAGGGGCGTGGCATTTGATGTAACCACAGAGACATATGATCCTACATAGCAGGATCGTATGATCTCTGCTGTTACACCAGGGAGAATGACAGGCGGCTTTGTTTACATCAGCCGCCTGCCTTTCTCCCTCTCCAGCGGGAGATCGCGAGTGGCCAACGGACATCAGAGCCACCAGTCACTCGCACGGGGACCTCAGTGAATGAGCGGGGGCAGGAGCGCACCTCCGGCGGCGCGCGCTCGCCTCCTGGGTGAGCGATGTAGTACTATGTCACTTTGCCCAGGAGGGGCTGACCGCTGCAGTAAATGTACTTGCGGCGGTCGGCAAGTGGTTAAAATATCCTTTATTGATGCACAACAGCAAATACAATGTCCATAGATGCTAACGTGTTTCGGCCTCAGCCTTCCTCATAGAATTTTTCAGGTGCTTCCATTAAAATCCATATGACCAAAAACACCTGAATCTGCCCCAAGGAAGCTCATATACTTTTTCGAGCTTCATGTGCCAGTCAACAAGCAATACGAAGCTCAAGTGTGAATGGGCCCATTGAGAATAATTGGATTCTTCAACTTGAGGGTTGTCATAAGGAGCAAAACATAGAAAAGCATCGCTCAAGGTGAGTGAACGTTGAACCTCGCCACAAGTCATTCCTACAGGTGTTTGCTCGGCTCCCCATAACGGTAATCAAGTGTAGCACTCCCCCCCTAGGGAGCTGCTGAAATTGGATTCCCCTGGGTTATGCATAGCAACAGTCTGTTAAACTTATCGCTTTAAGTCCTTGGCTCAGTCAATAAACAGTCCAGGGGATTTGGATTTTTTTGTGTTTATTTTAGAACTGGGATGGGAGAAGGGATGAGTGGGATACTCCAACTAGAACTATGCACAATCCTGAGGACAACTAACTGTAGTGTGTGTGCGGCAAGGCCGCTGCTTCACTCTGTCACTGAAGTGATGATGAAGAACCTGAACTCCTGTTTAGGTTACTCTTCAGGGTCTAACTTGGCACCCCCTTTCTCTCTTGCTGTGTGTGCTGAACTCCTGTCCACTGACATTCAACTGGAGTGGTCTCCTTCCTGGGCAGACCCCCGGCAAGCTTCCCGGTACTCATGGACACTGTTTTTCCCTGGGTTGCTTCTGCCTCCAACTCCCTTGTCAGCATCCACTGGACCTTCCGGATCAGCACCACGCCTTTAGCTCACCAGGCCGACTGCCTGTGACCACCTTCCATACTGACAGGAGGAGAGACAGCCGTCACCCTCTTCCTGGGACCTGGCTTCCCGCCCAAAGACACCCTGTCACATGTGTCCTTGGCTTTTATAACGTATGCCAGAATGCACCATTGCTTGTGCCAACCCACTGAGATAGTTACAAAAGCCTGTGTGTCACTGGCTGGGTTTCCTCTACTGTCCAACAGGCTCCTCTATTGAATACAGTGGGGACAATCCCTCAGATTAGGTGAATCACACATAAACACATGCAACAGGCCTAACTATCGATCAGGCTCTCCTGATAAGCAGGCAGAGCAAAAACTATGCTTTTCCTAGCACCTATCTAGGAGTGTGCTACACAAGGAAAGCAGAAAAATGGCTGCACACTACAACAGAAGCCTATGCAATACCTGTATTACAACAATGACAGCATATGCAGCACAAGATAAAGGAAAAAAAAATAACAAACATGTTATACTTACCTTCTCTGTGCTGTTGGTTTTGCACAGAGCAGTCCTCCTCTTCTCTGCTTCCTTGGGGACCCCCAGCTCACCAGAACCAGTGTTCCCATTGGAAGATTTCCCATTTATTACTTTTTCTAGGGGACAACCCAAAATGTGGGGTTTCCTTTAACTTTCACTTTCAAAGATAACAGTAAATAGGACAAATAGAGAGGGTGGATCTCCTTAATGGGGACACAGCAATAAAAATTGACAGGGGTTCTAATCCCTCTCCACTCTATCCAACACTAAAAAAAAAAAAAAGTTTTGCCTTTAGTTATGTTTTAATATTATTTTTATTATGTAGCAGTTACATTACTTATTCTAGAAGCCCGAAGAGTATCTTACTACGAAAAAAATGTGCATTTATTATTTGAACTTACTTTACATATTGCAAAGTAGAAGTCAGCGCGAGAGTGCATAATGCTGGCAGCTAGCAATGCAGGTCAATAATATACATAAACCTCTCAAACGGTATACTTATACCAAATTACAATATAAAACAAGCCAACAAGTAAAACGAAAAAAAGGAATCGCAATAAAAAAAAAAATAAAAAATAAATAAAAAACAAGTCAATATACACTGGTCAAAAAAATTAAAGGAACACTTTGAAAACACATCAGATCTCAATGGCGGGAAATCTCACGCTGGATATCTATACTGGTATGGACTGGGTAATGTGTTAGGAGCGAAAGTATGCCACATCTTTTGATGGAAATGAAAATTATCACCCTACAGAGGGCTGAATTCAAAGATACCCTGAAAATCAAAGTGAAAAAATTATGCAGCCGGCTAGTCCATTTTGCAGAAATTTCATTGCAGCAACTCAAAATAGTACTCAGTAGTTTGAATGGTCCCCCACAAGCTTGTATGCATGTCTGACAATGTTGGGACATTCTTCTAATGAGATGACGGATGGTGTTCTGGGGTAATTCCTCCCAGATCTGGACCAGGGCATCACTGAGCTCCTGAACATACTGAGGTGCAACCTGGCAGCTTCGGATGGACCGAAACATAATGCCCCAGAGGTGTTCTATTGGATTTTGGTCAGGCAAACATGGGAGCCATGCAATTGGGGGCCATGGTATCAATTCCTTCATCCTCCAGGAATTGGCTGCATACTCTCGTCACATGAGACCAGGTATTATCATGCACCAGGAGAAACCCAGGACCCACTGCAGCAGCGTAGGGTCTGACAATGGGTCTAAGGATTTATTCCCGATACCTAATGGCAGTCAGGGTGCCATTGTCTAGCCTGTAGAGGTCTGTGCATCCCTCCATGGATATGCCTCCCAGACCATCACTGACCCACCATCAAACCGGTCACGCTGAATGATGGTAAAGGCAGCATAATGTTCTCCACGGTTTCTCCAGACCCTTTTGCATCTGCCACATGTGCTCAGGATGAACCTGCTCTCGTCTGTGAAGAGCAAAGGGCACCAATGGCGGACCTGCCAATTCTGGTGTTCAATGGCAAATGCCAATTGAGCTCCATGGTGCCGGGCAGTGAACACAGGGCCCACTAGAGGACGTCGGGCCCTCAAGCCACCCTCATGAATCTGTTTCTGATTGTTTGGAGAGACATTCACACCAATGGCCTGCTGGAGGTCATTTTGTATGGCTTTGGCAGTGTTCGACCTGTTCCTCCTTGCACAAAGGAGCAGATACCGGTCCTTCTGATGGCTTAAGGACCTTCTACAGCCCTGTCCAGCTCTCCTAGAGTAACTGCCTGTCTCCTGGAATCTCCTCCATGCTCTTGAGACTGTGCTTGGTGACACAGAAAACCTTCTGGCAATGGCACGTATTGATGTGCCATCCTGGAGGAGTTGGACTGCCTGTGTAAACTCTATAGGGTCCAGGTATTGCCTCATGCTACCAGTAGTGGCACTGACTCTAGCCAAATGCAAAACTAGTAAAAACTATCAGAAAGTGCACCTGTTATTAATTTCAATAACACCAAAGCAGCTGAAACTGTTTAACAACCTCCTCTGCTACTTAACTGATCAGATCAATATCCCCGGAGTTTAATTGACTTGATGCTATATTCTGATTAAAAAGTGTTCCTTTCATTTTTTTTTTTTTTGAGCAGTGTATAAGAGACGGTCCCATTAGGGACAAATATCAAATAATGTAGCATAATAAATTTCACTGATTATATCCATGTGTCCGTGTATTTCTTCCAACAAATAGAGAAAAACGCCCTGCTAGCTGTCCCACAAAACGGTGTACAGTAAAACTATGGTGGCTGGTTGGCAAACAATTATAAAAAGAAAGACACTCTAATGGAGTCTTTTACCCCTGGTGTGGCACCCTTGGTGTGCAACCTCAGAAATGCATTGACATGCTTTTCTTATAAATCATTTTATTTAAAAAAAAAAATCATTCTGGACTCTATTACCCCTGGTGTGGCACACTTACTGCTTCTTACATTTTGAGATATTTTCCCATATAATAATATGATGTATGAGTTTTTAGTTCTGAGGAAGAGGGACCCTTGCAACCTCAGAAATGCATTGGAATGCTCTTCTAATAAATCATTTAAAAAAAAAAAAATCATTCTGGACTCTATTACCCCTGGTGTGGCACCCTTACTGAGTCTTACATTTTGAGACATTTTCTCATATAACAATATGATGTATTCGTTTTTAGTTCTGAGGAAGAGGGACCCTTGCAACCTTTAGAAATGCATTGGAATGCTTTTCTAAAAAAAATCATTTTATATATTAAAAAAAAAATAATAATCATTCTGGACTTTATTACCCCTGGTGTGGCACCCTTACTGCGTCTTATATTTTGAGACATTTTCTCATATAACAATATGATGTATGAGTTTTTAGCCCTGATAAAGGGGGCCCTTTGTAACCCCTTAAATGGATTGGTTGCTTATTCTTTTAACCACTTAAGCCCCGGAGGATTTGGCTGCTAAAGGACCAGGGTTTTTTTTGCGATTTTTTACTGCGTGACTTTAACGGACAATTGCGCGGTCGTGCGACGCTGTACCTAAACGAATTTGACGTCCTTTTTTTCCCACAAACAGAGCTTTCTTTTGGTGGTATTTGATCACCTGTGCGATTTTTTGATCACGCGCTATAAACAAAAAAAAGCGTAAATTTTACAAAAATAACAATATTTTTCACATTTTTTTATATGAAATTCCCCAAAAAAAATGTAAAAATCAAAATTTTTTAACATTTTTCGGCCAATTTGTTTTATGCTACCTATGTTTGGTAAAAATAATCGCAAAAAGCGTATTTTGATTGGTTTGCGCAAAAGTTATCGCGTTTACTAACAAAGGGAAAGATTTTTGTCATTTTTGGTGTTTTTTTTTTTTAACGCGTAATGGCGGCGATCTGCGATTTTTTTTTCGGTACTGCGACATTGCGGCGGACAGATCGGACCCTTGACTGACATTTTTTACACTTTTGGGGGTACCAGTGACATTACTGCAGTAATCAGTGCTATATATATGCACTGTTACTGCAAAAATGACACTGGCAGGGAAGGGGTTAACTTTATTGGACAGGGAGGGGTTAAGTGTGTCCTAGGGGCGTGATTCTAACTGTGCAGGGACATTGCTATTGGTGTAAAAGCAAAGATCAACAGTTCTACATAGTAGAACGGTCAGATCTTCACTTGGCTCGCAAGTCAGTGACAGGCGAGTGACGTATCGATACGTCACTCTGCCTGGCCGGGGCTGACCGCCGCAGTATATAGTCGTGCGGCGGTCGGCAACCGGTTAATCATTTAATAAAACAAAATATTGTGGACTCTATGACCCTTGTAGCATCGTACTGCTTCTTACATGGCTGGACTTTTTCTAATGTTGCAATCAATGTATTAGATTTTAGCCCTGAGGAAAGAGGACCCTGCAAAACCCCACTTTTGATGGGAAAAAATAGCTAATAAAGAAAAAACAATATAGCATATACAATTGTGACACAAATCATATTGTAATTGAATGTTATTAAAAAAAACCTTTCCTTTTCAATCTGCAGCTGCTGTAATTTTATGAATTTGCAATACAACATGGCCGCCTGGAGCTGTTCTGTACACAGAATGTATACTGACCACACCCCAGAAACATCATTTCCTGCTTGTGTGATTGGCTCACTGATTTTCCCAGAAGTCTGCTTAAGATACAAGTGTAGTACCCTCCTAGGTAGGTGCTAGGAAAAAGTATAGTTTGCTCTGCCTGTTTCACAGGGGAGCCTGATCAGTAGTTAGGCATGTTACATGTGTCTAGGATGTGATTAATTTGGTCTGAGGGAGTGTTCCCACTGTATCCAATAGGGGAGCCTGTTGGACAGTGGAGGAAACCCAGCCAGTGACACACAGGCTTTTATGACTATCCCAATGGGTAGGCACAACAGTGGTGCGTCCTGGGATAGGTTATAAAAGCCACGGGCACATGTGACAGGGTGGTCTTTTGGTGGGAAGCCAGGTCCCAGGAGTAGGATGACAGCTTTCTCTCCTCCTGTTGCTAAGGAAGGTGGAGGACAGGCGGTTGGCCTTGTGGACCAGAAGTGTGGTCCTGAGCCAGGAGGTCCGGTGGATGCTGACAAGGGAGTTGGAGGCAGAGCAACCTAGGAAAAAACAGTGTCCGTTAGTACCGGGAAGCTTGCTAGGGGTCTGCCCAGGAAGGGGACCACTCCAGTAGGATGTCAGTGGACAGAAGGTCAGCGCACACAGTCAGTGAGAAAGGGGGTGCCAAGTTAGACCCTGAAGAGGAACCTAAGTAATAGTACATGTTCTTTATCTTCACTTCGGTGGCAAGGTAAGGCAGCGACCTTGCTGCATTCTACAGTCAGTTGTCCTCAGGAATTGTGCATAGTTCAAGTTGGAGTATCCCGCTCATCCCTTCTCTAAATCCAAGTTCCAAATAAAACACAAAAACCAACATCCCCTGGACTGTTCATCGTCTGAGCCAAGAACTTTTAATGCTGTGTATCTGCTATCAGTTGCTAATGGTAACACAGGGGAACCCAAAAAGTGTAATTCTCAGCAGCTCCCTAGGGGGCAGTGCTACACAAGTCAGATTTCTGGCATCCCCTGCAATAAAAATGTCATTTTTGGTGAGATACTCCCAATAGGAACACGTCTAAAGGGATGCAGGCCCAGAAGATTTCCTCATTAGTGCTCTGCAGCTGCCACAGCTGATAGATAATTATGAAACCACTCCCGTTTGACCCACTTGGCACAGAGGAACAAACAGGGATTTCTACAGAATAACAAAAGGTAGGAATCTGCAACAAAGTTTGTTAAAATCCTTGTAATGTACAGAGATCACCCAGAGGGGAATGATTTTTTCTCAACAAAAGTGGAGTTATGCTTTAATTATTTAATAAAACAAATTATTTGGACTCCATGACCATTGGTGTGGCTCTTTTGCTGATTCTTAAATTTCTGGACAATTTTTCAGGGGTGCTTGGGTACGTTTGAGTTCCCTCACTGAAGCCGAATGAGATGTGGATTCACAAGATATTTGCTATTTTTCAGATATGCTATCCAGACATTCCAGTCTCCAGTAGATCTGATTTTTTTTGTGGCTTTCTCTTCTTCCATATACTGTATTATGTAAAACTGGGACTTACAGCAACCTGGTTGCACTTTCTGACTTCAGCTCAGCCGGTATTTTCCCAGGCAGGATAAGAAGCTCACCGGCTTACTTTTACTTGTTGCCCGGAGTTTCTTATTAAAGAAACATGACTTCAAATACGCAGTCTGGTTCTAGTTGATGAGTGCTGCACTTCTTAGTAACCCGTGACATGAAAGCATGGAGCTCTGTTCAGCACAACGTCAGCTGCAGCCAAAGTGCGCCATTTAAAACTTTAGTCCGGCGAAAAACTTTCCTCTTGATGCCGCAAATCTGTAACTGCCATTGATTTGTGTGAGATATCTGCCTGCAGCCGATGCATATTAAAAGCAGAGAGAAAATACCGCTTTGACATAAGACATACGGAAGGATTCTGATCTGGAAGAGCTAAATTGGATACCGTTGGATTCTGTTCTTTGCTATGTTAGCTCAGCCTTGCTCAAAGCGTTATCTATTTGATCTTCACGCTCTGTCAGAGAGGACTACACTGTATGCTGCAAATGAAGACTTTCACAGGGATAACATGGTTTAAAGGAACACTAAAACAGTGCAGCTAAAAAGTTTAAGAAGTAAAAAGGATTTTTTTTGGTTAAAATAAGCTATTTTGAGGTTATCCCGGCTTGTTGCTATAGCAGAGGGCGTACGCTGTTTGATCCCATGAATTCTTCATCTACATCTAAAAGCAGATCAGATTCTCGTATAGTGGCCTTTCTCAATGTTTTTAGTCCTGAGGAACAATTGAAATAATTTTCAGATCTCAGGAAATTAATTATTTATGGGTCATTGGGAAGAATACTCCTTTCTTTGGTGATCAAAGGAAAGAATGCCTCTTACATTGGAAGTCTGTGCCTTCATTACAGTGGTGGTCAGGATACCACCCTTACAGCCAGCTAATAAAATCTGCTAAGGGGTGTTGGATCTTTACAAGAACTTTTAGATGGAAGGTCAATAAAACACATCTCAAGGAATCTTCTGGAGGAGCCCTGAGGATTCAAGGAATTTTGCTTGAGAAAGGGTGCCGTATAGATTTGTTTTTTTTTTTTTTTTTCTATTTTTCTAGTTTAAGGAGTAAAAGGGAATTTTTTGGTTAAAATAAGCTATTTTGAGGTTATCCCGGCTTGTTGCTATAGCAGAGGGTGCACGCTGTTTGATCCCATGAATTCTTCATCTACATCTAAAAGCAGATCAGATATTCGTATAGTGGCCTTTCTCAATGTTTTTAGTCCAGAGGAACAATTGAAATAATTTTCAGATCTCAGGAAATTAATTATTTATGGGTCTTTTGGAAGAATGCTCCTTTCTTTGGTGATCAAAGCAAAGAATGCCTCTTACATTGGAAGCCGTTGCCTTTGTTAAGGTAGTGGTCAGGATACCACCCTTACAGCCAGCTAAAAAGATCTGCTAAGGGGTGTTGGACCTATGCAAGAACTTTTAGATGGGAGGTCAATAAAACACATCTCAAGGAAATTTCCGGAAGAGCCCCGAGGATTTAAGGAATTCTGCTTGAGAAAGGGTGCTGTATAGCTTTGTTTTTTTTGTTGTTTTTTCCAGTTTAAGGAGTAAAAGGGATTTTTTGGTTAAAATAAGCTATGTTGAGATTATCCTGACTTGTTGCTATAGCAGAGGGCGTACAATGTTTGATCCCATGAATACTTCATCTACATCTAAAAGCAGATCAGATTCTCTTAAAGTGGCCTTTCTCAACATTTTTAGTCCAGAGAAACAATTGAAATAATTTCCAGATCTTAGGAAATTCATTATTTATGGGTCATTGGGAAGAATACTCCTTTCTTTGGTGATCAAAGGAAAAAATGCCTCTCACATTGGAAGTCTGTGCCTTCATTACAGTGGTGGTCAGGATACCACCCTTACAGCCAGCTAAAAAGATTGGCTAAGGGGCGTTGGACCTGGAATTATGCAAGACCTTTTGGATGGGAAGTCAATCAAACACATCTCAAGGAAACTTCTGGAGGAGCCCTGAGGATTCAAGGAATTCTGCTTGAGAAAGGGTGCTGTATAGCTTTGTTATTTTGTTTTGTTTTTTCAGTTTAAGGAGTAAAAGGGATTTTTTGGTTAAAATAAGCTATTTTGAGGTTATCTCAACTTGTTTCTATAACAGACGGCGCAGACTGTTTGATCCTATGAATACTTCATCTACATCCAAAAGCAGATCACATTCTCATATTGTGGCCTTTTTCAATGTTTTTAGTCCAGAGGAACAATTGAAATCATTTTCAGATCTCAGGAAATTAATTATTTATGGGTCATTGGGAAAAATGCTCCTTTCTTTGGTGATCAAAGGAAAGAATGCCTCTCACATTGGAAGTCTGTGCCTTCATTACAGTGGTGGTCAGGATACCACCCTTACAGCCAGCTAAAAAGATCTGCTAAGGGGTGTTGGACCTATGCAAGAACTTTTAGATGGGAGGTCAATAAAACACATCTCAAGGAAACTTCTGAATTAGCCCTGAGGATTCAAGGAATTCTGCTTGAGAAAGGGTGCTGTATAGCTTTTTTTTTTTCCTATTTTTTCAGTTTAAGGAGTAAAAGGGATTTTTTGATTAAAATAAGTTATTTTGAGGTTATCCCGACTTGTTGCTATAGCAGAGGGTGTACACTGTTTGATCCCACGAATACTTCATTTACATCCAAAAGCAGATCACATTGCAGATAAAAAGTTTAAAAAGCAAAGTGTTTTTTGGGTTATAATAATCTGTATTGGGGATATCTCTGTGTGTTGCTGTAACAGGAAGCAGCTAATGTTTAATCCAGTTCAGGGGCACGCGTAAAGAGGTCACAATCTTTAAATGGCCCCATGCTTTAGGGGGCCTATCCAAAAGCAGATCAGATTCCCTGAAGGAACCCTTAAAATAATTTTCAGTCTCAGGGAACCCCCTACTAAAATTACTTTACTGGAGGCCATTGGAGAGAATGCTCTTTCATTGATGGTCAATGGGAAGAACGACTCATTGACCCATTGGTGGTCAGTAAAAAGAATGCCTCCATTACAGTGGTGTCAGAATGCCACCATTACAGCCAGTAAAAAGGTCCACCAAGTAGAGGTTGGACTCAGAACTATGCAGGAACTATCAGATGGAAGGTCAATTAGTCACAGCTCAATGAACCCCTAGCAAACTTTGGAGAAACCCAAGGTTTCCATGAAACCCTGGTTGAGAATAGCAGCTGTACATCTTTGGACTTTTCTGTTTTTCCTTCAAATGGCCACGGTCAGTTGAAGAATTTGCCTAGTGCCACATAGAATACATTTCAGCCTCCTGAAAGTGCCATACTTTGTATCATGCATTGTACCGATCAGAAGATAGGTTTGTCAGTGATACAGTGTAGCACAAAACAATTATCTGCTATTAATAGCTGTAATATAGTTCTTGTACATTCAAATATTTTAACGTAAGTTCCCTCTTGACTAATGGGTTATCATGGGTTGAAATGACTACCCACAGCCCGAAACAGGTCTGTGGGTGGTCAGAGTGGAAGCCACTGAAGATCCTCTGCTGCCTAATGGTCTGCCTTGGGGCCTTTTTGGGCTGTCACTGTGTCCCTGATGGGGGATGTTCGCAGCCTGATGATGCACCCCTTGTCCGCTGCCATTTTGTTTTAGCCCATGGCCTAAAGGCTGGAAGAAGCCGGCCAACTTGCGGGGGTTGCGGCGGCTCCTTTTAATGGCGTGGCATCCTGCTGAGTCTCTGCAGCCCGTGGATGCCTCTGGATGCTCGCTGGAGTGTGTGGAAGCTCCGATGTTGATGGATGTCCCTGGTGGCTGAGCGGAGCTTCAGGCAGCCATCATAGAGCGCCCCTCTATTATTTTAAAATTTGAATGGCATGTTGCTGAGGGAGGATGGAGATTTCAACCTCATGTTTAAGGCAGACCAACCCAGTAACATATAACTATCTTCCTTTTACTTAGACTGCACCGAGATCGAGAGGAAGGCCTCATGAAATCTATGACTCAATGGAATTATAGCTTAACCTGATCCAAGGTCTCGCCATGTGACAGCTTTGATTGTTCCAGCATTGTTACATGTAATGAGTATCAGAAGTGTTCTTTATCTCCTGGTGCTGAACAAAGCAATGAGGATGCAAAGGAAAATACATAAAATATGGTGGGGAGGGAGGATCAAGGTAAACATGTCGCTTTGCTTTGAATGAACAAGGTTCTCTATTCAAACCTATTCAAGAACCTTCTTTTATTTGCTCTCTTCTGCTAAAGATACCATTGAAAACATTTTGTTAAACGTGTTCAATATGTGCAAAAGAAAATAAAAAAAAAATACCTGTTGGTTGTGCCAGGAAGTCACAGCTGTCCTGTGTCCTGTTCTCTCTACTTTTGTTTTCTCAAGCAGTCTAATCAGCCCTCCCAGTGCTTGTTTTTTGGACTGCAAAATAATGACTTCCTATGTTGGTTGGGATAAGAAGAGGGGGGACTAATTTGTAGTTTAAATACATTTAATGATGCATTTATAAATACTCATCTGCATGAACTTGTATCTTTTATGTGTCTGGAATTCAGCTTTAGAGCCCATTCAGACTAGCGCGACACGACTTTGGGGGGTGACCTGTGAAGTCGCATGCACCGCGACTTCGGCGCGACTTGCAGAGACTTCACATAATGGAAGCCTATGCAAGTTGCTCCGAGGTCGCCCCAAAGTAGTACAGGACCCTTTTTCTAAGTCGGAGTGACTTGTGTCACTCCTATTAGAATGGCTCCTGTACTACTCAATGGACCGCGACCGAACGCGACTTGTCAGGCTGACAAGTCGCCTGACAAGTCGCGCTAGTCTGAATGGGCTCTTAGGGGCTCATTCACACACATTGGTTTTGCTCTTTAGAGAGCATTTGACAAGCGGTGAGGAAATGTTGTATCTCCTCCTCACCACCTGATTTAAGCCCTTGAATCCTGTACTAGCGTCCCGCAACCATGTGAATCGCATGAACTTGCAGAGCGACCCTATTTACTTGAAAGGCTCTTGTACGGCAGGCAGTATGCTATCTATACTTAGATGCAACTTGCTTGAAAAAAAGGTGAGTTTTTGTTTTGGGGTATTTTTTTATTTTTTTTATTTTAGTGTTTTTTTTTTTTTTTATTAATGTTCTTCTTTTTGTATTTATTTTTTTGTTTAGTATTGCTTTATTTAATTTTTTTCAAATTTTACGTTTCTGTAAAAAAAAAAAAAAAACGGATGAAGCTGTTTTCTGGCACAGAAATACGTCTAAGACACTTGAAAGGCGCTTCTCCATCTACAAACTTTAATTTTACTTTCTATATTGACCATACATTTTGCGAAAATGTATACCAAATATGTCATACTTATCTGCTCTGTGTAATAGTTTTGCATCCACTCACATTTAGGGAGTTCACTATCAGCTTGAGGTGTTCGCCGGGTCGCTTCCGCGTTCCACCGGCTCAAACCACCGTTCCCGGAAGTGACGTACTGACTGACGTACACAAACCACGCCCTACGCGTTTCGTCATACGACGTCATCTGGAGCGCTATGGTACACTGAGCACAGCCCATGCTAATTTATTGAAAGTTTACTAGCACGCAGCACTTTGGTTTTATCGTTGCACTATAAGCACTATATGCACTTTTGGTATGAATTATACAATTTATGGAATTGCACAGACATAATATTTAAGTGGTAGCGCCGGTCCCAACATCACTTGCACTTTTTTCCAATCTACTACCTCAGTGGTAGGTTGGGGGCAGCTTACACCACTATTTTAGTCCAATAAAGTACTGAAACTCCATAGTGCTGGTATTTAAACCCTTTTCAGCCCCACTCCTGGCCGTGCCCTACTGCCCCTAAAGCAAACATCTTGCTATGGGGGCAACCCAACAGGCTAGCTCCCAAATCGCTGCTCTGTGTGTCCATTCACACACGGAGCATGGCTTGACTCTGCCCCTGCTCTCTCCTCATTAGCTCACTGGCTGTAATTGGCCAATGGCTCCTGCTGCTGTCTCAGCCAATGAGCATGAAGAAACCCGCTGCTTGTACACATCACAGGTGAATATTGGGGGGACTGCTGCACACAAAATGTTTTTTACCTTCCTGCATGAAAGTAAAAAAAAACAAACCTTGAGCCTTTACAACCACTTTAAATTGTCATTTTTGTTTTTCCATAGTTTAGCAAAGAACAGCTGGGCAGGGCTGACACCATTTCTTGTTATTTCAGTCCAGAATATCTGCTGCAAGCAGCTTGTGCTGCCAGTCCACAACAGGAAACCAGCAAGAGATGCACTTCTAGCAGATCAATAGGTATTTTTGAGAGATCTCCTAAAGGATAAAACAGGATATGTACTGCAAGAATATATATATATATATATATATATATATCTCACAAAAGTGAGTACACCCCTCACATTTTTGTGAATATTTTATTATATCTTTTCATGTGACAACACTGAAGAAATTACACTTTGCTATAATGTAATGTAGTGAGTGTACAGCTTGTATAACAGTGTAAATTTGCTGTCCCCTCAAAATGACTCAATACACAGCCATTAATGTCTAAACTGCTGGCAACAAAAGTTAGTACACCCTTAAAAGAAAATGTCCAAATTGGACCCAATTAGCCATTTTACCTCCTCGGTGTCATGCGACTCGTTACTTGTGTTACAAAGTCTCAGTGTTAAATTTGGTGTTATCGCTCTCACTCTCTCATACTGGTCACTGGAAGTTCAACATGGCACCTCATGGCAAAGAACTCTCTGAGGATCTGAAAAAAGGAACTGTTGCTCTACATGAAGGTGACCTAGGCTATAAGAAGATTGCCAAGATCCTGAAACTGAGCTGCAGCATGGTGACCAAGACCATACAGCGATTTAAAGCGGAGTTCCGGACACAAAATCGGCATAATCGATTTTTGGGCCATCCGCTTGCTATTAGTCACCTGAAAAAGAAATGGATACTTACGAATTTTTTTTTTTGTTTACTTACCTTGTTATGGAAGAAAAATATACTCACCTTTCTTCCACTTCCTCCCTCTGCGGCCGTCACTTCCTTTTTGCATTGATTCCTGTGAGCTGAACGTCATCACTCCCAGGAATCAATGCGCCTGCACTGGCCCCGCTCGTCACTTCCGGTGCGGCGCATCATTCCATGCTAAACAGCTTCTGGGCATGCCCAGAAGTTGTGCAGGGATGATGCGCCAGCACCGGAAGTGACGAGCGGGGCCGGTGCAGGTGCATTCTGGGAGAAGAGGACACGGAAGAGGACGCAGAAGAGGATGCGCTGGCTTCAGCTGCCCACATCCGAGATGGCAACGCTGGAGAAGAAATTTTCAAGGTAAGTATTTCTTCTAAAAGGTAAGTGTGACCCGGGACAGTACAGAGGCTATGCATTGTGGAATGTACTAGCCCTGACTCTCCCGGGGGTATTTTTATTTAACTTCACCCCGGTGGCCAGGGGGCTCCATTTTAACAGGACAGTTTCCACTCAGAACACTCCTCGCCATGTTCGACCAAAGCAGTTGAGTGCACATGCTCAGCGTCATATCAAGAGGTTGTCTTTGGGAAATAGACATATGAGTGC